>NC_046155.1:188922375-189224875 GCF_011064425.1 Rattus rattus
GCTTTAGGCTCCACTTCCTCATCCCCTTCCCTAGGCCCCTCCCTCCTTCTCTTCCTCCATTTTCTGTGTACAGAGGAACATAGCTTCCCATGGGGTTGGGAGTAAGGGGTTTTTGGTCTATTGTCTACAAAGCTACCATCATCCCTAGAAGTAGCAGCGACTGCTTAATTGTGGATTCTAGAACACGGCAAAACCCAGAGAAGCCAAATGGCAGGAACAAGCTTCCAGTCATAGTTACCGTTAAACATAAGAGGACAATGAGACAGACCTAGACCCACAAAGAGGAAAAAAATGGAACTTCCCTGGGAGGCAAGATTGTCTACTCATCTCCCCTCAGTCAGAGGGCTCTAAGGGCACTCAGCTGCCATCTCCTGCCATGTTTCACCTCCTTCCCTCAGACAAGCCCCAAGAGCTCTCTTCTGTCTCAAATCTAGATCCATCAACTTTCCTTCTTCACATTTCCTTTTCCTATTGACTGGCTCCCCCTTTTCCCCCCACCCACCACCCCCCACTGTGAACCTGACACAGTTGCTCCTTTCCAAAGGAGAAGAAGAAAGCCTACTTCAGAGACAGGCCTCCCTTCACACCCCATCTCGGACCCTCTATCTATGCAGAGCTCTATCTGTGTTCTCCTGGCTAGTCCCCCTTTGCCCCCGACCCCTGCCCCTTTGCTGTCTCTCACCATCTTTAAAGACATCCTGCTTCACTGGAACACCAACCCAGACCTTGCCAATGTGATCTAATTTGTACATGGGGTCTTTGCAGATGTCATCAAGCTACGATGAAGAAATAGGGTGGACCTGAATCAAATCTGTCTGCTGCCATAGAAGAGGGAGACTCCTAGATAAGTCAGCCATGTAGCAATGGAGGCAGAGATTGGACTCCTGACCTACAAGCTGAGGAACACTAGGAGTGGGAGTGGTGGCCCTGCTAGAAGCTAGAGGCAGCTAGGAACGAAATCTTTCCAAGACCATTTGAGGGAAGGCAGTCCAGTGAGCCTGTGATTATGGATTTCTACCCTCTATCCCTTCTAGAGAATAAACCTTGTAATCCCAGGTCACTTAGTCCCATGATCCTTTGTTACAGAGCCCCTAGGAAGCCAATAGACACCTCTTTCTAGGTTATGCTTCTTTCTTCCTTGCAAGAGTTAACACATCTCACAGTTCCATTCTCCTGAAAGTGTCCTTGGGGATGTCAGCAAGGCAACTTCCATTTCTCCTCTTAACTCTAACTGACAGTTGCTGGCCCTTTTCAGTGTATTTTCCCCAGTCCTTACTACTATTTTTTCCCACTGTTTGCCTTTTTGAGGTGAGCTCGTATCCACAGTGACTAGTATGTACTTATACTTTGTCACTCTTCAGAGCTTTAGGCTTACATCTCCAAGCACTTACCAGGTATGGCTACTAAATGCAATCCCCATGTACCCATCCAGAACCGAGTTTGCATCTTAATATTACTTAATCTTTCACACTTTTATACATATAAAGTAATTTTGTCATGATATGTTCCTCCTATTCTCTCTCTCTCTCCCCAAACTCCCCACTCTTCCCAATAAGTCTAGCTCCTACTTTCATAGATTTCTTAATGGCCCACTGAATTTAATTACCCGAGCTTCAGTGGGAGATTATCTGAGCAAGGGCAATTTGCCATTGGCTTTACCATGGAGGAGAAAGATAGTCTTTTCTTCAGAAACGCATTGATTGCTATGACTTCTCAAGGAAATGTGCAGCTGGATGAGCCCCTCCCCCATCCATGGTGGAATGTCAATGTGCATAATCTTATGCGAGTCTTGTGTTGGTGGCCACTGTTGCTGGGTTCACAAATGCCACAGCCACCGTGTCATGTCTGGACATCCCTTCCTATTCTTATACCCTTGCACTTTTCCTCCCCTTCTCCCATGGTGCTCTTTGGGCCTTGGAATGGGTAATACAGATGTCCTGTCTAGGATCAAGCATTTCAATATTCACCTAATCTCCATACTTTGACCAATAACAAATCTCTACAGTAACTGGCACCCACACAAAAAAAAACTTCTCTGACACGGCTAAGGGACATACTTATCAATGAATTTACACATAAACATTTAGAAGGCACTTTGACACCATGCCCATTTAACAAAACAACAGTAGTTGTCTCCCTGCTAGGATGTACAGATCCCCCAAGGCACTATTTTTAATCAGGTTTACAATACAGATATGAATTCCTTCTGAGGAGCAGGCCTCAAATCCAACAAACAGTTAACTCTGTAACAGTCAATTCACTAATGCATCAAAGGGCACATCTTGCCATTCAGGTTGTAGAATTCAGCATTACAGCTGGGTAAGGCTGTGTTGATGCTTTTTACCACCAGCAGACTGCATAGTACTTTCCAGCACTATGAAACCCAACCAACGGGACAAAAGCTGCTAGTTCAGTTCCAGCTTGAATTCTCTGTAATGTGTATCCAAAATGTGTGGTTCCTTCAGCAATGGCATTTTATTGTCTGGATTTAGTGGACATCCAAGGGTAATATCAATATTCTGTATTGTTTTGGGGTCTCAGGGGCTTCCTAATCAACAACTTAAGAGAAAGTAACAAAATAGAGTCTACCCTTTTCCTATCATAAAATACAAGATAGGTATAGCTCCTTGTCCCACCACCACACTACCCTATCTGTTTTCTCTTTGATATAATTTAAGGTCATCAAAGGTCACCAAAAAATATCCATTCTACATGAACTCTTTTCCTTTTCTTCCCTTTTTCCCCTAACATCCTTTTCATTGCCTGAAAGTTATCTTCATTAGCTCCTGAAGAGCCTATAGTCAGTGTCTCTAATCACCACTGTTCCTCATAAACCATCCCAACATAATGGTCTAAAATAGCATCTACTTGAGCCAGGGTCTAATGAGGCCTCAGTAGGAAGACTCAAAACATGGGCTCACTCTTTGTCTGGGATCTGATATATTCTAATAGCTTAGTGACTTGTGCCTGAAAACTAGAGTGATTGCTATCAGCTAGATAATGACACCTGATCTTTTTCTATGGTTCTATGGGCTTCCTGTTATGTTGAATATCTCTAAAGGTGAAATCCTAAAGAACAATGGAAAGATGAGGTAAAGCCTTTCATTGATCCCATAACTCACACACATCCTTTCTACTATATTCATATACTGACGGGAAGAAGGAAAGCAGAGCTTTTCAAATAGAATAGAGGCAAAAATCACTTTGGAACAAGAGCTTGGGGGGTGGGTATAGGAAGGTAGAACACATGCCATCTGCTTCCTATGTCATCTTCAAACAGACTAAAACTCTCTTGACATTTGCTCCCAAATTTTGCATACAAATTAGTTTTTTTTTTCTTAAAGTTTTCCTATCACCTAGGGGTTTGTCATTTTGCTACTGACTTCAATTTCACATCTACAATTCCAAAGTCTTCTGCTTGGGCACCCTACCCACTTTCCAGACACCCTTCCCAGCTACTTCCTTTTAGGCTCTACATATGTTTAGAAGATATAGAAGAAAATCATTGAACTGAAAAGTATAATAAAAGAGACAGCCTTCCTTTTGTTCCTGTCACATGTCCCTAGCAATGACATTCTGGTTCAGTGGCCACATAGCTTTAGCTCTCGAACTCCATGCTCTCAGAAATGGTCCACCTGAATCATCTAGGCCAGGGCCCTGTTTCGGAAGCTTAAGCTCTATCCCTTTTCTCTGAGTTTGTTGTTCTGAAAACTCCTTCTCTTCCTTGGTCTCCCAATCCTAGCATTTCACTAGTCCTCAGCAAAAAGCAGATGGGAAGAGTTAAGCAGCCCTAACACACAACTGCCAAGGCAGAAGCGTCTCTCCCCTTAAAGCTTGTATTCTGGCCACAACTGTCTCAGATTTTCACCTAGAATCACACAGTCCTGCCACTCTTCTATACCTGTGGTTACATTAGATTGTGACCCTACCAGGGGAAGGGATTACAAACTACTCTTTAGCACTGTCTTCTATAACTCTCCACTTTCTTTACCAATACCAACTACACCATCTGAGAGGTAATAAATGTTAGCTAACCAAACACACAAACACACAAATCTGTTTATCCTATGTTAGAGGTGGCACAGCGAGTGGGTTTCTGGCAGTGTCCACTTACATGTAAGACAGACTTGAAGGATGAGTCTTCCAATAGCCTGGCTTTCTGTACTACAAATAGATTTTATTTGAGATGCATGATGATGATCTCATGTTATATATCAACTATGGAAGCTCATGTGGTCCTGTAATCAATGTGAGACACAAAGATGTTAAAAATTTTCCTCATCTTCTTGACAGCTTACTACGGATGACACCCAACAGCAGCTCTACCTCAAGTCAGAAAGGGGAGTGACCAGTAGAGTAGTCATTTGAATGACAGCCCTGAGAACTAAACTCTCTTATGCTAAAGCATCTGATGCCCCACTGTGCCTGGCATAAGAACACTGCAATCATTTCTGGTCAATAGTTATCATCATTTCTGGTCAATAGTTCTCAGTACTGCCCAGCACAGAAAGCTTTGGGGAGCTCCTCAGTCCCACTCAACCTTAAATTAGGCATGGGCAATGCTCTACCAGCTTAGGGAGGGATAAAAATGGAAGGCAGCATCTAAACACTTTGAATTAGACATGAGTCATCTTTCAAAACCAACTTTGCCTTGCATTTAGATCTCTAGCTAAAACAAATTAACAAACAAACGCCCAGGCTAATTCTAAATATTCCGAATTTGCTTTTCATTTCTTCTCCAAACAGGTGCAGAGGTTTCTTTCCTCAGCTCGTTTTAGCTTAGGCTTACTTGATGGCAAACATTCCCTCAGGGGCAGCAGACAAGAAGGTGTTTGTGTAAGGGGTGATGAGAGAGCCCTCGTGGAGCATCAGAACAAGCCATGGGCAGCTGCCCTCCAGCTGGGCAGAGGGCAGGAGGCCAGGATCTGAGCAGATGGAGGACTCCCACACAGAGGCATGTGGATCACTTCTACGGTCCACCACTGAGAGTCATAGAAACATCTGCTCCCTTTTTCTAAGGACCAACTATCACCACTTCTTCACCGCTGGAGTAATTTCTTCTGTAAGGAGCCCACTAGGCCCATCAGTCTCAGCTGTGTGACAGGTATGAATATGGACCGCCTGCCCTGAAGTAATGAATGTTAATATGCTATCAGTAGGGTATGAATGTCATGTGTTCGTGTGTGTGCTTATGGAGAGGGCTTGGTACATTAGGCAGGTGGAGCTGTGGGGCTGTGCCTGAGACACATTATGCACGTGGCAGAAGCCTTTCTGCAACAAAAATACATATTTGTAGCTTTCAATCAACTTCCCGATCCATTTTTCCCAAAAGTTCAAATTTTCCATGTATTAGTTTGTCATGTATCTCAACGCTTAAGTCACAGAGGCAGTGGTCATCTTGAAGTATATTTTTACAAAGCATGGAAGGCATGGAGGGTACCAGGGGCCCTCAGAACCTACATCAGTGGGATATGCCCACAGCAGGAGACCAGTGTCAATTGGCTGATTCGACACCCAAATGGCCTTGACAGCTGTGGGGATGCGCTCACCACAAACTTGAACCTGTGTAGCCAATCAGACCCTCCCATTGGCTACCTAAACACTGACTTCCAAACTAAGCAAACCCTCAAGCTGTTTTCACAGAGGGGAGGGAAATGGGAGTCTGTGGGGGGAGATGGTGGATTTCCGATTTTGTAGGTTAGGACATCAGAATTTGGTTACAAAGGAAAAGGAATATGGCCATGTTACATTGCAAAGCAGATCATGAGAAACACACACACATAAACACGTGCTACATTTTTTCTTGCATGTCTACATGTGTACGTGTGTGTGTGTGTGTGTGTGTGTGTGTGTGTGTGTGTGTGGTGTGTGTGTGTGTGTGTTCTTGCTCCTATGTATGTGGGCAGATATGGGGGTTGCATGTGCATATGTATGTTGAGGCCTGAGATTGACCTGTGGAAGATCGTTCTCCATTATATTCAATGAGTTAGTGTCTCAACTCTCCAGTGCAGGTAGCCCTAGGTCATCTGCTTGCTCCAGAGATACCCCAATGCCTACCCCTGAGCAATGAAATAAAGGCCAGCTACCACACCCACCCATATGGTGAGCACTTTATCCACTGAGTCATCTCCTCATCCCTGTCATGTTACAAACAAATTAAACACATGTTTTTCAGAGGTAGAATAAATAAAGCTCAGTATTTTGGAATATGTCTTTTAATCATTTTTACAGTTATTACTTGTGTGTGTGTGTGTGGTTTGTGTGTGTGTGTGTGTGTGTGTGTGTGAGAGAGAGAGAGAGAGAGAGAGAGAGAGAGAGAGAGAGAGAGAATTGATTTTTCCACCATATGGTCTCAGGGATTGAACTCAGACTTGGCAGCAAGCCTTTTTACCCACCGAGCCCTTAAACTGTGGCCCTGGAGGAGTGCGTTGGTTAAAGAGGTTTCTCCTGTGGCAACGCACAGCCTGAGGCAGCACAGGCCGGAATACACATGGATCCTTAGATTAGCTCCCTAGGACTAGGCTTGAGGTGCTCCTGGGTGGCTGCAGGTAGCTCCCTCCCAGGTGATGGTGAATCCTGTGCTCATCTTGTGTCTTAAACACAATCTCCCACCTGAGCTCGGGGTCCACTAGAACACAGCAGTCAGTCTTCATTTCTAAGGACAGAGCGTTGTCTGACCTTACTTTTGGTGATGCTATAGCCAGCCTCTGCTATTCCTTCTACCTCCCCACTTCCATGCCAATGATGAGTGACTAGACGCTGATGTCCGTGGACTGGTTGCTATTTTCAGAGAAATCTCACTGTGTTCAGGCTCCCACACTAGGGGAAGTTCCCCTGCCCACTTAACCTTGGTGAATATGGTCACAGCGTTGTCGGGTCACTGTGCTACACATTCAGCTCCCACTGCTGTCTGCCATCCATCGAGGCAATTCTACTGGAAGGGACTCTACATGATGATTCAGCAGCTTTCAGGAGACCCCTGCTTAGGCCAGGAAACATTGCTACGTTCCTTGTTCCAAAGCCTTGTAGTTATGCAAGACGATCCAGTGGGCTTTGCCCGGGCCCACTTCATGATTCTCAGAATATGCTGGGAAACACTCCTCTGCACTTTGTTTTATTAGAAGTCACATTGGAAGAGACTGTTGACTGCTGGAAATCTTCCGTGTTAAAGACCAGGAACGGGGATTCCAGGACACCTGCTCCCAAGGGAAGAAGGGAAGCATGGGAACCTAAATGGACAAGGTCCTCGAACACGTCCGAGGCAACATCTCAGACCCTCTGGATTGGACACAGCACTTTCCAAATGCCTCACCAGAAACAGTCACAAAACTGCTTTATCCCCTTCTAGGTCTTCTGTCTGGTTTTGAAGTTCAGGACTCGTAGAATCCATTTGCAAAGTTCCCACCTCCAAAGTTCACATCAATATTTGCCTCTTGCTCATTTCAAATGTCTGACATTTACGTTAGTGCTCCTTCCATTTTAAGAACCAGTCATACATATTAACAATTTTTAACAAGATCTGAACTTATTATTTTAAACCTACATTTATTTCTAAACATATTATCTATTCAGCTTTTGATGAATAATCTCTGTACTTAATATAATTAAGCCAGAAATTGGTCCAATTAATAGTAGAATTTAGCTGGCATTGACTTACTCTATGTATGGCTGTGGATATACATGTACAAGTATGGGCTGGATGTGATAGATATAATGTGTGTGTAGGCATAAGTGTATGTGAGTATGGATACATGCATGCCATGATGTGTATGTTATGTATGATACGTGTACATGTGTTTGTGTGAATGCACACTTAACCATGATGTAATGTGTACATGTGTATGTGATATGTGTGTGTATGAGTATAGATGTATGTATGCCATGTGTATTATATGTGTACATCTGAGTGTGTATGCACACATGCCGTGACACACATATGAAGGTTATGGGACAAGCTCAGTTGTCAGTCTTTGCTTTCTCCCATGTTTTTCTCAGCTGTGTAAGCCTGACTAATGGGAAGGTGAGTTTCCAGAAATCCTCCTTTCTCTCTTTCCCAATCCTGACAGGGTCATGATGCTGAGATGACACATGTGTGTATGCTGCTTCATCTGCAACTCAGGTTGTCAGGCTTGTGCAGCAAGTGATTCACCCACTAAACCGCCTTCTCCAGATGACTCCTAGGCACCCCTCTTATGGCTGCAAGGAGCACAGTGGACCCAGGGCCTGAGAAAACAACAGGCTTATACTCCAGTGAACTACAGTGCTGTCCACAGAACCATCACTGAGCTCCGGCAAACATTATGACTTGTTCAACCTTGTAGGGGTTGCTGAATGGAGAGATCCGACTCAGAGATTTGTGATGTGGGCCCTCCCATTATGAAATAGGTATGAAGGTTTATTGTATGAGAAAACATCTAGAAGGTGCTATTTGCAAAGATGTGTACAATGGTATAAAATAATATTTGTAAGAGCATGAATAAGTTATGAAAGTAACATCAAACTCCGGCACCTAAGTATTCATGGAAAGTAAAAACAAAAAGAAGTAGGAATCAAAGATGATGTTTGGTGGCTGGGTGCGTGCTTATGCACCCCATGTGAAGTCCTAGGGGCAATGCTCAATACTAAAAACCAGTGAGCTAATTAAAATTGAAAGCCACTTTCTAGACTATACGGTATTTTTCTTCAGGTCAAATACTGTTAAGCAGGATTGGGGTGTGTCTCCATGGTCGAGCTAATGTTTAGTATGCACAAGACTGTAGGTTCGAGCATTATAAACCACATGGATGGCATCTGCTTTTATGATTCTAAGTGATCAGGCGTGAATGCAGATTGTGAGGGGTGGCCATGCAGCTCTAACACAGTTGGCCCATGTTTAGAAATTCTTTAGTCGAAAAGCAGACCTTTTTAGAAATGTCTGCATAGTTTTCTTTAAAATTGTACAAAGGAAGACACACACACACACACACAGTTTGCAATCCGAAGTTCTCCTGCGCCTCAGACAGAAACATAAGCTTCTGCTTGGTGGAGTGTCTCCAAGGCAACAGGAGTGGCCTGTTGTCCTGGAATCAGAAGGAATGCCTTCTCCTGGGAAAACAACCAGGGTGACTCTTGATTCCTAACACCCAGCAACTGTCCATCAAAGAGAGTCAACAATGATATTACTCAAAAGCTCCTTAGAAAACATATGATGGGCTCAAGTCTCTTGGTGCTGTGATTGCTGGGGGTAATCTTGCCTCAATATTTCACAAAATGTCACCAAAGCGACATTTAACAGATTTTCCCACAGTTGGCACAATGGCCGCTTTCAATCAGAGTGTTCTGTTTAATCATGAGGGCCTATCCCGTGTGTGTCAGAATATCCAGCAGCCTTCCTGGCCTCTACGTACTGAATGTTAATAGCAATCTACCTCCCCCCTTCCCCCAATACTTATGATGACTTAAATGTCTCCAGACATTGCCTAATGTCCCCCGGGAAGCCAAATAGCTCCAGCTGTAAACCACTGACACACGGGCACCATAGATGTGGTTCAACTCAATTCATTTTAATCCGTGTTTGCTGTTGTCTTGTCAGGGGCCTCCTGGTGCAGGCACAGAGCCCGGCAAGTAAATATGAGGTTTAGGCCATGGGCTCTGCAGTCTTGCTGTTCAGCATTGAATTCAGCTGATTCCTGTTCTAGCTACCTCTCGCCCTGTTCATCTGGGAAGCAAGAATAGTAACGATATCTGCCTCACGTTGTGGAGATGAGCATTGGCTGCTCATTTTAAATAAAAAGCCACTCAACAGACTACTAGCACACAGTTTCTCTAAACTCAGTGGAAAGGAAGAATCGTTAACTCACTGCCAAGAACCTAGAGAATGAAACCTTTCAGGAGTGTGTGTGCATGTGTGCAAAACATCATGTGCATGTGTGGTCATCAGAAGCTCCTCACTACATCATCCATACTGTATTAAGTTGTCAAGTGCATTTTAGGGGCTTCATCTCTAATAAATCAGACAAATTAAATTCATTTTCCTTCAGCTCAGAAGCACAGCACACCTCACTGAGCTCTAGATAGCCCCCGCACCTGCTACTTGCAAAGCTTTCTTGCCTATTTGTTTTGTAGTTTAAGAGGCATTAATGGGCCGCATTCGGTTTTTAGATTTTCTTTGTCCGAAGACTACTCAATAAGGATGGAAAGTGGGATGGGGAGGTGGCTCAGTGAGTAAAGCGCTTGATTACAAGCATGAGAGCCTGAGTTTCACATCCCAGCACCCACATAAAGCCTGGCACAATCCCAGAGCTCTCGAGGCAAGAAGAAAGATGAAGACAGGAGAATCCCCTGATACTCAGAGGCCAGACATCTTGGCCTATGCTGCAGCAAACAAGTGGCCTGACTTAAGCAGGGTAGAGCTGTAGACTGATGCCTGGCATTGCTTTATACATCCATATCCATACCTACTCATTGTGACATGCGAGTACTCATAGGCACATACAGGAATGCACACACACACACACACACACACATACACATGCACACACGCACACACATACATACATATTAAAAAGGAAAATGTAATAGAAAAGATGATTTGCGATTTGAAAACAAATACTGTTTCCCTCTTACTAACAGATGGATGTACAGGGTTCACCTAATTGCTCAGTTTGACCTAAGTCATTCCACAAACACCAAGACATGGAGGCAAAACCCATTGCTGCTCAAAGCTCAGCCATGCCATCTCTGGTCCAAGGTTACCCGGTGTGGTGGTTTGAGGGAGTGGCCCCATTTATAGGCTCATATATTCAAATGCTCAGTCCCCAGTTGGTGGAACTATTCAGGAGGGACTAGCCTTGTTGAAGGAGGTGTGTCCCTGAAGGTGGGCTTTTCCAGATAGCTTTTCCTCTGCCTTATGGTGTTTGTCTCAACATGAAAGCTCCGAGCTCCAGCACCATGCCTGCCTGCTCACTGCCATGCTCCCTACCTTGATGGTTATAGACTCACCCTCTGGAACTGTAGGCAATTCCCCAGTTAAATACTGTCCTTTATAAGTTGTCTTGGTCATGGTGTTTTGTCATAGCAATAGAAAAGTAACAAAGACACCTGGAATCATCATAAATAGACCTGCTTGGGAAGTGGTCTAGCAGGGATCCGTCTCCATGAGACCCCATCACTACAACCCTCTTGGGCCAGGATGGACCTCCTGTACATGGTACAACCTTAGATGAAGCCATTTAGTTTATTGACTGGATGACAGTCTGCCCACCAGACAAGTCTACCATCCCTCAGACTTGCTCATTCAGGGCCACTTAACCTTGCAGGTCTGTACCTAGAGGGTCATGTGGCTAGAAAAAGGATCTGGGCTAAGAACCAGGGCCAACTGAGTCAGTTCTGCATCTTGAGCCCCTAGAAATTCTTCCTCTTCCTGACACCTCCTTTCCACTTGGCTCAGAAGGAGTCTGATGCTGAAGTTGCTCTGGCTTCCTCCTTCACCCAGATTATTTCTCCAACCAACCCTGCAATGTTGTAATGCTTCACTTGGACCCCTAGTCCCACTCCAAGCTCTCCATGGTGAGCTGAACGAATAACATAAGTGGCTTAATTGACACCCCCTCTTTATTTTTATTTTAAAGGGGCGTATTAACATCACTCTAGGCTAAACTGCTGCTTTGCTCCCAGAGAAGTCTGTCAGGTGTTATGGGTAATTTAATGTTTTCCTGGCAGAATCATCTAAAATGTGAAAATAGCCAATGTCCCTCAGAACAGAGCAATCACTCTAACGAGAGAGTAGCTTCGTGACTCCCGGCTCTCAGACAGTTGTGGTAACATTTGCCACATATTATGCCAGAGAAAATGATGGAGAATATACCACAAGAAACCTGAGGGACCAAGAGGCTAAGGAGCCTCTGAGCCCCACAGATCCCAGAGGGAGGAGCTGTCCACTCCAACCCGCCGCTCAATGATTAAGAACACAGTTAAGAGGGAAGTGTGGCAATCTTTGAGGAGTGTCTGAATTCTTCCCATTTGAAGTATGGTTATCTGCTGAGTCAGGCTGACCTCTTATATGAAGAAAAGTACCTCAGAACTCTCTCCAGGGCTCCCTATGGAATCCTGAACTGCTGTGTCCTCTTCTGTGGTATCTCTATCTGGGAAAGACTACATCTTCAGCTCCAACAGTGGTGGAGAAGAAGTAAAGGCTTCGTAAGCTCCTTAGGTCTTGTCTCCCTCATCTGTAAGATGAAGATTGTCTGAAAGCAAAGTAGAGAAGCTGGGCAGGGTTCCCTCCTCACACTGGACCACAAATTCCACAAAGGGAAGAAATCGGAAACTTTCTTTCTCAGAGTATTCCTGCTTCTAGAGAGGAGCTCGGGCTCTGCTTGTCTCTGAAATGCTGGGGGCTTCTGGGCAGAATCAGGCACTTTGGGAAGAACAGAATATCTTACAGTAAGTATAAAAAGAAGAGAGAGAGCACGTTCATGCATCCTCTCCTTGATTACTTCTGCACACGAACATACAACACACACACACACACACACACACACACACATATGCACTGCCTGTTTTCAGGATATGATCAGTACCTAATTTACAAAGAGCATTAATTTTCTCTGACAATCGAAACTGAAGGCACAGCTTATCCTTAGGAAAAGATAAAAAGAAGAGAGGTCTAAGGAATAACAGGAATTGAAGCGAAGAACAAGCAATAGCAATGTCACACTGGTCAAATTACATATGCATGTGCGCATGCATGCAAACCCACACATATGCATGTGCGCATGCACGCAAACCCACCGGAACGAAGGTGTGATGGTGGGTATATGTTGGCAACTTGATGAGTCTTAGTATGACCTGGGAAACAGCCCTCTGGGCTTGTTTATGGGGGATTACCTAGATTGGGTTAACTGAGATGGAAAGACTGCCCACTCTGGGCGGCACCTGTCTCTATGCTGGGATCCCATCCTGTACAAAAGAATATGAGCTAAGCAGGAGCATCCAATGATCTCAACTGTAGAGGAGACACGGCCAGCTGCCTCACATACTTCCGCTATAACTTCTTTACCCAAACTGTGAGTGAGAACAAAGTTTTGTCCTGTAAGCTGCTTCTGTTAGGATATTTTATCCCTACATCAGAAAAATAATTAAGACAGCATGTATATGTGTAGGACACAAGAGAATCAAAAGTATGTGATTTCTTCTAGTTTACCAGAAGCCTTAGGAGCTGAACATGAAAATAAATTCCCCCAAAACACTTTCTCCCTGAAATCCCAAATTACTTTGCGTTTAATTCCATCTGAGCATTTTACGAGAGGCCCCTAAACAGGCTCGGCTGGCATGAGCATTCACTGCAAAAATGTGTGGCATTCAGAACAGGAAAAATGAGCAGCAGAGGCTGGGCGCAATCTTGTTTACAGCAAAGCCTGACAAAATCATCACGAGCTGAAGGGAACAGTGTAGACAGAGCCAGTGGGTCCCACGGCACGCATACCCTCTGTATCCCGCGCCAGAAACGTAAATCAAAGCAGTCCTCCACTAGATCGTGATCAAAGACAGACACCGTCCATCCGTGTACCATCCTGCTCAGTCTGCCACCTGCTACTGCAAAGAACAAGCACGTTTGCTTGTCTGCTGGGCTGGTTGGCTGGCTTGTTTGGGAGTTGATTGGTTGATTAAATAGTTGGTTAGTTAGTTGGATAATCTGGATGGTTGACTTTACAAGAGGCTGAAATCAATAGAGAACATGGAGGTTTCTCTTTGGGGCTAGGAATGTAGTTCTGTTGGTAGAGTATTTGCATAGCACATATGAAACCCTGGTTCTATCTCCAGCACCAAATAAAACCAGTGGTGACGTACTGCTGCTATCCCAGCATTCCAGAGGCAGAGGCAGCAGGCCCAGAGGTTTTAGGTCTCAAGACCAGCCAAGGCAATATAAGATCTTGTCACAAAAAAAGAAAACAAACACTATCTCCCCGTTGGTGTTTTCATTTGCAGTTTGGACTTCCTGTAGAAAAGTTGTTCTTGCCTGGTTATCCCTATAAATGTGCCATACTTTCTGGTTATTGTAACTAACCAAGAAATAGCTAGAAATAATCTCTCCACAAAATTAAGCTACTGATGAATGGTTGTGCCTAGGTAGGTTGTGCCTAGGTAGAACCCACACACCGACCTTCAAATTCAACCACTCTTCCTCAAGCTAGGGGAAATGCAAGTTTTAAAAATTGTTTTATTTATTTACATTCCAAATGTTCTCCCCCGCCCCTTCCCATCCGCCCTCCAAGAGTTCTTCACTCCATCTCTCCTCCTCTTTGCCTCTGAGAGGGTTTTCCTCCACCCACCCATCCATCCATGTCCCGCATTTCCCTTCCCTGGAGCATCAAATCTCTACAGGACTAGGTGCATCCGCTCCCGTAGAGACCAAACAAGGCAGTTCTCTATTACATATGTGTCCAGGGCCTCAGACCAGCACATGTATGCTCTTTGGTTGGTGGCTTCATTTCTGGGAGTTCCCAGGGGTCTGAGTTAGTTGACACTATTGGTCTTCCTATGGGGTTGCCATCCCCTTCAGCTCCTTCAGTCCTTCTCCTATCTTTTCCTTGGGGGTCCCCAACCTCATTCCAATGGTTGGCTATAAGTATCTACATCTGTCTCAGTCAGCTGCTGGTAGAGCCTCTCAGAGGACAGCCATGCTAGGCTCCTGTCTGCAAGCACAACATAGTATCAGTAATAGTGTTAGGGTTTGAATGTGTCAGTGCCCATGGGATGGATCCCAGGTTGACCTGGTTACTGGGTGGCCTTTACTTCAATCTTTGCTCCATTTTTGCCCCAGCATAAGAAGTTTAACAAGAAGGAAGGCCAAAGTAAAGATGCTTCAATCCCAATTAGAAGGGGGGGATAATTACCAGAGAAAGAGAGAAAGGGACCTGGGTGGGAGAGGGGAAGGGGAGGGGGAGGGGCAGAATCAAGTACGGGGAAGAAAGGAGAGAAGCCCAGAGGTCCAGGAGAATGAGTAGAAATATGTAACTGTGAGGTATGGGGGTCAAGGGGAACCTCTAGAAAGTCCCAGAGACCTGGGATATGAGTGACTTCCAGGACTCAGTGGTGATGATCTTAGCTGAAATGCTCAATAATGTGGAGACAGAACCTGAAGGGACCACCTCCAGTAATAGACAGAACCCCCAGTGGAGGGATGGGGTCACCAAACTATCTTCAAAATTTTTGACCCAGAATTGTTCCTATCTAAAAGGGAAATGCAAAGATTAAAGGTTGTTTTTAAAAATTAACAGAGGAAGTAATAGTTTTTTGTTCATCCTCTCCCTGTACCTTCTTTCCTTCCAGACCTGGCTCACTGGGCTCCCTCCTGTGCCAGTAATCATCCAGTAACACTTTCATGTCATAGGTATTGTATTAACCCCCACCCCTACTCAAAGACCCTTTTGTTCCCTGCCATGGTTTCCAGTGTAGCTTTGTGACCTATACCCACACTCCCCCACACGGCCAGTTTTTAATCAGAAGCACAACCATTGTTGGTGAAGAACAAGAATGCTGAATCAATGGGTCCCACAAAGGTCACCAGTTAGCTACCACAGTCCTAATATTCCCTAGCTCTGTTCTCCAAAAGTTTACCAAAAACACTCACTAACTTATTCAAAGAAGAGCAAAGTTCCTGACCATGAAAGTGAGCAGGAGGTCCCTGTCCTGTCAATTCTCAGCACCCTCAAACAAGGGCACAAGGCATGAGCCAGTGTAGAGCGCAGCTGTAAGGGAGGGTGTGAGAGGTCAGACTCTACTGTCCACTGGGAGAGGAAAGGATTACCTGATACACAGAAGAGCATCAGTTTGGTGCCTGGGAGATCATCTGTTTGGTCTGGCATAGCTGTTGAACAGTCCTGAGTCTTGAGGTATGAAGTAACAAGCAGACCCTTGAATTCAGGAAAGACCCTATAAAGAAGACTAGTGAGGGCAGAAGGCAAACAGCAGATTACAGAGTGGTACCATGGAAGGACTTTGTCAACATTTCCTCAGGGAAACCTGATGCTCATAGGATGAACTCAGTGAGAGGAAGGTTACAAAGAAGAATGTGTTGAGTGTGGGGTGGCCATGCTCACAGAGATCCACAGCAAATCCCTTTGGGCTAGAAACCCAGTCCAATGGGAGTATCCAGGGTGATCCTCTTTAGGAATACTTGTGAAAAGTCTTTAATTATCCTATACAAAACCCTTGACCTGTGTTTGATTGACAGGGACAGAAGCCTTATTATGTCACCACATTATTGTTGTTTTAATCTTAGGCACCAGGCTGACTAAGTCTAAACTCTAAACTGTTAGAAAATATTAGTATGACACGAGCCCTGTGTCAGTGAGCAAGCTAAGTAGCTGCTCAGTACCTCGGTGGCCTAGTTTTATTTTTTGTTGCTGTGATAAAATACGCTGACAAAAATCAACATGAGGGGGGAAAGGTTTATTCTGCTTACAATTCCAGGTGACAGTCCATCATTGTGGAGGAGTCACATGGCAGGAGCTTGAAGCAGATGATCGCATAACATATATCCTGCCTGCTTGCTTATACTCAGCAAGTTTTCTTCACTCTTTCAGTGCCTAGCCTAGGGAATGGTTCCACCCACAGTTGGCAGGATTTCCTACATCAATTAACAGTCAAGGCAATCTTCCATAGACATGTCCACAAGCCAACTGAATCCAGACATTTCCCCAACTGAAACTCTTTCCCCAGCTGATGGTAGGTTAGTTCAAGTTGACCTAAGCAGAACATTGGTATCTATAAAGATGCAGTGGCAATACTGATACTTATCTCCAAAGACACTGCTTTAGAGAAATGTGGGAAGGACTAAACTCAGCAATGAATATAAAATGCTCAAAATGACATGGAAGTGTAATGAGTAGTAGAAGGTGTTATCTATCACCACTATTGTGGTACTGGTTGTGCTTGTGATTGTGATGGGATGGGGGACTTGGGTGAGTCCTTGAGGTTCCTAAGTCTTTCAGTTAGCCAGTCAGTAGCAGAGCCAGGAATTAAGAGTCTGAACAAGTACTTGAATGAGCACTTATTTAGCACGTATTGTTCATGGCAGCATGGGGATTTAGAGTGTAAACACGATTTCTGTTCAGGTAGAAAATATGAGCACACAGAGATAGTGTATTAAATGAGAGCAATACAACATCATTGATTAAAGTGTAGGTGGACCAGGAATGTTGATATCTTCCTGGCATCCCAACTGCTCTGGAGACTGAGACAGGAGAATGTTAAGCCCAAGAATTCAAAGCTAGTCTGAGCAACACATTAAAATCCCCATCTTGAGAAGGAAAGGAAGGGGAAGGGAGGGGAAGAGGGGGGGAAAGAGAGAGGAAGAGGAAGACCAAGGGAAGGGGTGGGGGAAGGGGACAGGGAGGGAAAGAGAAGAGGGGAGGAGGAAGAAGAAAAGGAAGGGGAGGGGAGAGGATGGGGAAGGGGAAGGGGAAAGGGAAGAGAAGGGGGGAAGGAAAGGCTTGTGAAGAAAAGGGAGGTGGCTTCCTCCTGTCAGTCTGTGAAGGTCTTAGAAGTGGTGACCTCTGTGCTAATAAGCAAATGGGCAGGATTGGGTAGGTAGAAAGGAGCAGGGCAGAAAAGGACAGGAAGGTGCTGCACAGGCAAATGACGTCAAAGCCCAGAGCTTGACCCCGTAAGAAAACCGGCCCCTGGGAGTCTTCATCTCCAGACACTGGACAGTGTCACTTCACTGTTTACCTCCCCGAGCCTTTGTGTTTGTATACAGATCCCCAAACTGGATGACCACTCAACCACACAGCATGCCTGGAGATTAAAACAAATCCTCTATTTGTAGTGTTGACCATTGAGTTTCATTTCTTCCAAGGGCCAATGTTATTGGAGCAAGGGACACCACGGCTGGTTCATTTCATAAATGAAAAGAAGAAGAAAGGAAAAAAAGAAAAAAATAGCTCTACCATGCTCGCACAGCCGAAGGATCTTATTTTACAAATTGTGTAACTAGAAAGCACTGGCTTTGCCTTTTGTACAAGAGATGTGGTGGCATTAAAGGATTCAGGAGTGCAAAGCCTTCATGAATAATGTAGAATCCTCTAGTCCCAGCAAATACTAGCTTCACGTTCCCTATGCCAATATTGGCCTCTGACATTTGAGAAGAGCTTAATGGTGCCGAGTGCTCCTTGAGAAAGAGTCCTCCTCACACACTTGTGCTGAGTGCTCCTTGAGTCAGTTTCTTCTCACACACATTTGCCTGTTTGCATCTGTCCATGGAACTGTGCATCTGAAACTCCAAAAGCAACTCATTCATAATGAGTTTTGTGAATATGAGTTTTGTACGTGGTACAATTTAAATTAATAAATAGTTAATAGCCATTGGCTACAAACATTCTAAGTAGTAGTTCCTGGGGGTTTTCAGAACAAACTCATGGGGACAGAACAATTATGCTTTTTTATTAGCGAGGTCCTAAAGGACAAGTCGCTCTCAGGAAGGATAGATCTGGCTAGAGATGCCAGCTCGCTGGCCCAAGGCTGTGTATTTCTCCACAAAGAAGCCTTTTCACACTTCTTTAAGAGAGGAACAGAAGCATCTGGGATAGGGAAAAGAATAAATGAGGAAGAACTTTGCACGTGAGCTTGGGGACCTGAGTTCAAATCCTCAGAACTAGAGTGAAAGCTTGGTGTGTATGACGAAGGTGCCGCTGGCAATCCCAGCGCCACTACAGCAAGATGGGAGGTGGAGATAGGGGAACCTCAGAAGCTCAAAGACCAGATAGCCAGCATATGTGTCAGGAAACAAGAGGCCCTGTCTCCGACATGGTACCAGGGGTTGTCATGGCATTCACGGCCATGCTAAGTATTCATATGTATATATGTATACACACTACACATCATGCCTTTCCCCTCCCCCCACATGTGAACATGCATGTGCGCTCAAGCACAACACACACACACACACACACACACACACGCATACACACATGCACACATACACATACACAGTGTATATGTGCTCCCCCAGTAACAGCAACACACAAGGGCTGATACAGCCACTCTGCCACTTGCTCAGAAAAGGCCAGGATATTGTGCACGTGCCTGCCCAATTTGAAGACTCCATTCTCAACTTAAATCTTGACTAGCGGTTAGCGGTCTACCCACCTGCAGAGAAGAGAAGATTCTTCCATTGCCTCAGCCTGCCAACCACAGGACAGACCAGCCGAGACTGCCCAGGTGTCCAGGCGGGTCTGTAATCACACACAGGACTAATGGACCAGTGGGACAGGCTGACGCCATGTGGGAGGAATAATCCCAGAAAACCATCGGAAGGATTTCAGATTCAGGTCAGACACGACCGCTGAGCTAATTACTTTTCTTGGTACTATGGAAAAATACCTGCCAAGACATGTAAGACCGTGAAAGGCAGCCTGGTTCCTGGCTGAGCTATGGCTAGAAACCCCAGTGACCCTGGGAAGGTGGGCCTTTTGCTTGACTCCCGGGCACCAGGCCCCTGTCACTAGCCGTAGCCCTCCATGGATTTGTGGCCATCAGCCACATAGGGCAATTCCCCAAGCCCTTCCACAGGTAGAGGATGTGACCATAGGAGGCTCAAGACAGATCTCCATTTTAATGAGATACGGAAAGGCCTGGAGGCTTAGCCAATGAACTTTCCTTCCCAGACACTCCTCCCTGCAAAAGGAATTTAGTCTCAGACCCACCCTGCGAACTGGTTCTACACATCCACTTTACACCATGACAATAAATGCCTTCCATGGACTGCCTCTTTTCATCGGAATCCGCTGTGGTGAGTCATGGAGAGGGCCTTCCACTACAGAGTCACTGTCTAATCTCTCGTTGAAAGTCTCTCTGTGCTCGCAGCGCATGGCCAACACCCAGCCCAAGCCCAAGCCTGCAGCCAACAAGCCAAGGATTTCCTTGTGGGACCAGCCAGAGCTCCCCTCTCTTTTCCCCCTTGGCCCTGAGCTAGATCCAGCCTTCGTACTCCGTTCTCAATTCCTCTGCAGCTTCTGCGGTCCTGGCCTCATCTCAGGCCTGGGGTCCCCGGAGCCAGCTCCAGCTGTCTCAAGCCTCAGAATGTGCTTTCTCGCTCCCAGAGCAGTGTCCCAGGGCTTCCCTACAGCCCAACACCTGGCCAGCGATGGTGAGTGGTAAGCGCAGTCAACTCCCGCATCCCGCCTCCCACCTACAATGACAGTGCAGACACAGGACCCCCCTACAAGTGGCAGGTTTATTCTGGATCATGATTTGAGGGCCCAGTCCTTCACAATGAGGAAGTCAGGAGTGGCTCTTCGCTGTGGGCAGCAGGAGCTGTCTCATTATCAGCAGAGGAGGAAATACAGAGAGAAAGCTGTTCTGTTGCCTACAGCTTTCTTCCTTTCCTCATATTCACTGAGTCTGGGACCATGGCTCATAGAATGGTGTTGCCACTTCCAGCACCAGGAAGTCTTCCCTCCTCTGTTCATCCTCTCTAGATACACCCTCAGGCATACTCAGAGGTGTGTCTCCTAGGTGACTCCAAGGACAGTCAAACCCATAATGGAAATGGGCTACCACACCCAGTATGGAGCACAGAGTAAAGGGTGAGCGGAATCTGGTCCACATACAAAGGAGACCTACGGCCTGTGTGGTGGGTGCTGTCACCTCTGCTCCGGACACCTCTCCCTAGACTGAAGGATGCAAAACTCTGCACAAACCGGGCTACTGGTCACTTGGGAAGAGAAAGTTGAACTGGCACAGGAGAAAAAGCAGAACAAAAGGGTCCATTTTAAACAGAAACCAGTGTCTCACAGGGATCAAGGCCATTGGGCCAAGGGTTTATGCAGAATTAACTTAATAAACCTATGAATGGATTAAAAATCAGCCATCATTTAGTTCTCATGTAGTAGCATTTTGAGTCATTATTATGTAAAGTCACACTAGACTTGGGTGGCCAGGGAGTCCCAGCAGAGCATGCTGCACTCACCTTATTTTCAAGTTCAGCACAATCAGAAAGAGGCTTGGTTTTGCCAACTCCCCTAGAGTATGCTTAGTCAGCAGTTCTGAACACCCGCTTGGTGGATTGAAACTGACTGTCTCTCAGACCCTGCAGACTTTGTGCCCAGCGCGTGTTAGCAGCATCTCCTTCAAGGGCTTCCTGTGAGAGCTGAAGAATCCCATGTCAATTTTTTGTCAACTTCACACAACCTTGCCTACAGCAAGACTTGAAATTTTGCTTTTCAAATGATGGCGTACTTTCCAATGGCAATGCCTGGTGTAGCAAAGATTTCTACAGATCTATGGAAAAGATTTCTACAGATCCTTGATTATGCTTGTCTCTGCTGACCGGCCTGCTTTCTCAGAGTAGAGTTAGCACTGAGGAAACAAGCAATCCCTAGACCCTAAGACCTGCTGTCATCTCATCTAAAGCACCCAACCCATGGCGTTCTCTAGCCTGAATTCACCGTCTTGCATGTGCTCATGGGTGTGCCATCCTGAGGGCACCGGTCATGGATGCTCTAGGGAAATTGCAGTCAGACTAGTCAGGCCAGATGCCCCTAACTGTCAATAAACGGACCTCCCATTTTCAGTAACATAACCAATGACATTTGTCAAAAGCTTCCCAATAAAAAACAATTAAAACTAATATAGAAAAAAAATCACTTTTAACTCTTATGGTTAACCTTGCAAGACGTTCGAGGAAATGCTGACATTTGAAAGTGAAGACATCCGTGAACAGTAAGGAGTAGCAGCGCAGGCTTCCAGACATGGTGTCTGGCAATGTCCAGGCGGGATAGGAAAAACGGAGGGCCAAGCCACAGATTTATGTAAGGTGGCTCAGAGACCACCACATAATGAACACAGGACCCTCGGGAAATAAGAGCCTCACGAAAGAGAGCGTCTGAGGAGTCTTAGTATTGATTCTGGTTTTCTTTCTTTTTTTTTAACATTTATTTATTTGCGGGGGAGCATGTGTTTGCCACAGCAGGTGCGCAGAGGTCAGAGAACAACTTTCAGGAGTCCATTCTTCCCATCGGCCATGTTGGTTTTAGGGATCAGAATCGAGTCATCAGGCTTGACAACCAGCGTCTTACACACTGAGCCATCTTGCTGATGCTTCCTATTGGTCCTAAGAAGGGGGTGGGGGACTCATAAGGATGTCTAAGTAGACATTGGTCCTCACTGTGTTTAGAGTCGTGGCTCACACCACTATGCAGCCCCTTTAATTCTGGTCCTTGCATCTACAAGCCCTAGCTGAGAGCCTTACACTCGGATCTCAAATAATTTCTCAATATAAATTCAAGAATATATTTCACAACTTAAAAAAAAAATCAGGAAAGATACGCAAGAATAAAAACTGACATGCATAAAACTTGACAGAAGCCATAACATCAAAAGCAGAACCGCAGGGCAGTAGTTAGAGTTACCAAGAGCAAAAGACAAAATGCGGGCATGTATTCAAAGATGGAAAGGACCTCAGCCGCTTGATGCAAAAGTCAGGCCTGAGTGAGAACCGTATGATAGACTTCTTCACGGAAGAGAGCACTTGTGAGCTGAGGGGTAGATTTCAGTATTAAGGAAGAAAGGAAATGGTAGACACTGGGAATCCTGAGAAGGACCGAGAGGCAGCAGAACTTCCGGGAAGTGTGTGAAGGTAAACACAGCAATGAAGAGATATTAGCTTGGAACGTTTACATTAATCCTCACATTCAAGACGATCAGGGAATCTCAGATGCAAAGAAAATATGGGTACGTACACACACACACACACACACACACACACACACACACACACACACACATGCATGCACACAGAGTACTGATTCTGGTTTTTGTTTTGTTTTTTTTTTTAACCACAAAACCAAATTTTATTTAGCTTAATAGTTTCTCCAATACAAAGAGAAATATTAAAACCTAGGACATATGCACATATAACCCCCCCCCAAAAAAAACCCAAAAACCTAAGAGAAGAAAGGACAAAGTTCTCTTCAATGGAGAATATTATCTTCGCTTCTGGAAGATGTTTCCACGCCCCGTTCCACGTCCTCTTCCTCTGGCAGCCACTTGGGCCTTCAGGATAGCAGCTTTTCCTTGGCCAGCCCCTGAGGCTTGGTTTTTATTTTTCATGCTGTTTGACATGGGTGCATTTTTCAGCATGTCAGGCAAAATCAGAAACCGGATCTTGCTGCCACGTATGCACACTTGTTCCAGCTGTGCCACTTGGCCATCTCTGTATGTGACTGTGACTGTGATGTTGGAAATCTGGTAGTTCACGTTGTCCTCTGCTTCAATGAGCTTCCCCCAGTATACTCCACCAGTGCTGGTCTCACATGTCACTATGTGGCCTTCCACTTCATGCAGGACTTTAATTGGCACACTGATAGACATCTTGGCAGGACACTTCCAACTAACCGCAGGCTTTTTTTTTTTCCGGTCCCGGCACAAACGTTAGAAGGTGAAAGCTTAAGGTGACAGGTCCTGTATATATATATATATATATATATATATATATTTGTGGGGAGCATGTGCTTGCCACAGCAGTTGTGTGGAGATCGGAGAACAACTTTCAGGAGTCCATTCTCCCCACCCGCCATGTTGGTTTCAGGGATCAAACTGTCCTTCTGTAGATTCATGACAACACTCCTCTCTGCTAAAGCCAAGTGCATATGTAGACACTAAGGCCCTCCTGTTGTCATCCCATATGAAGCATCCAAACTGTGCCGTTCTCTATGAATTCTCAAACGAATTCAGGCTCTTACATGTGTTCATGGTGTCCAGTCATGCATATATGTTTGTGTGTGTGTGTATGATATATATTGATATATATGATATATATCTATATAAACATTGGAGAAAACAGTATTGATTATTAGCATTAAAGCCTTCTAGGGGACAGGAGATGACTCAGTCAGTAGAGCATTTGCCTTGCAATCATGAGAACCCAAGTTTGGTCCCCTGGAACGCACATGCACATGGCATTTTAAAGTTTTAAATTTTGTTAAATACATTATGTTTTTTGAGGAAATTACTATAAGACAGAAGTTCACAAATTAACAATGAGCAAATACTATTACATAAAATATAAACTATCTATAAAAATGTAGACTACATAAAATATAAATAAGTAAATATTAACTTTCAATAAATATGAAACCATGAATGTTATATGATATATAATATGTAGTAGTAAATCATAAACCCACTTCATAACAACAACAATAACAACAACAACAATAACAACAACAACAACAACAACAACAAAACTGGGAGAAGCCCAAAAGTAGAGTCAGTTTACCAAAATGTCCTCCACTTTAATCCATGGCTCTCCCAGGTCTGAAGTCCACAGTTAAGAACTAGTATCCAGGGGTTGGGGATTTAGCTCAGTGGTAGAGCGCTTGCCTAGCAAGCGCAAGGCCCTGGGTTCCGTCCCCAGCTCTGAAAAAAAAAAAAAAAAAAAGAAAAGAAAAGAACTAGTATCCAAAAACACTCTATAATCAGTTGCACACTTATCACTCTGCCACATTTCTGCTAACCTCATGCCAAGGCATCTCCATCTGTAACTTTTTATTTCGACCTTGCTCATTTCCTTCTTTTGAAGACCACCACCCTTTTGGATGGCATTGGCCTAAGCATAAAGCAATTTTCCAAGGATACTCAGAGGTCTGACAGCTCAAAGTCACTTTCTGATCCCACTCAACTGTATAACGGTGCTTCCATGAGACTCCTGGGTGCCTGTGACAACAGTCACACTGGGAACACTGTTTAATTTGAACAGCACTATTGCAGAAATTTTTAATCCCAATCCAGGATTTCTACCATATAGTTCCCAGATAAAAGACACACATACAACCTTTATATTTATAATAAAACCTTAATCAGCACTAGACACAGGCAGATAGCTACCCTCCATGCTATTAGGATCTACTTTCCCATCAATGACCCTGAGTTATTACTTACTATGTTTCATTTGGGCTGCTCTTAACTCCAATTGGCCAGCCCTCAGGGCCATGATTTCTTGACTCCTAACCCATGGCAACTTTCTCTTGGTCCTTCCCTTCTTCTCCCCCTCATAGTTCTCCTCCAACCCCGAGGCCCAGGAACCCAAAAACTCACCTATGTCTCTTCTTCCCAGCTATTAGCTGTCAGCGTCTTTATTCACCAATCAGAGATAACTTGGGGGCAAGGTCATATAGTGTCACTTGGGTCTACATTTGGACTCTCTCATCTCTGGGGCAACCAGGTCTTAGGGAACCAGTATTAACATTAGAATACAAGCAGCATCAGGCCAACCCACTCCACATCACATCCTAAGAATTAGGATGCTGGAAGACCAAACGCTACACCATAAAGCCCCAACTCCCCTGTCAAGTCTCCAGTTCTCTTTCTACTTCTTCCTTTACCAATGTCCTCCTTTCTACCTCACCCAGTGAATGACGAAAATACAGACAGACAGATAGACAGACAGATAGCAACTTCCATGGCTCACACACAAAAGCTACTTTTCCACTGAGTGGGTGAGCTCGCTGTGCACACCTGTGAGAGCTGGTCACCCCAGGTGTAGCAAGAGCCCATGTGTAAAACCCGTTGCATTTGGGTGAGAACATGGGGTTTTACAAGCTTACTCACGCAGCATTAATTATTTACAAAAAGTGAGTCAGTCGCACCTGCAGTCAAAACAGAACCACATTAAAATACAATTTATGATGTGCATATGATTTCCACTCTTTTATCACCTATTTGTTTCCTTAAAATAATTATGTTAAAAGCCGCTCCCTCAGGTAATAAATCCTTGCGTTTAACTTAACTCCCATTCCCATCCTAACCAGGCTCCTCCACAATAAAACCCAAACTCATCTGACATGTTTGCAGAGCACTTTATCCAAAGAGTCCCAAAGGCTTTCCTGCTTTCATTCTATCTGAGGGAAAGGAGTAAATTATTCACATTACAGAGAGCTGTGAATAATGTGTCCTGGCTACTCCAGCCAGCTACTTTAACCAGCATGAACTACGCCAGGCTCTTGCGGCTGTTCTCAGGCTCAGATCCATTTGTAAGCTTGCCAGGCCCAAGAAAGGCTGGACCTACTTTCCCACATGGTCTCTCATCCATCTTCCCTTCCCTACTCCTACATCTCTCCCCCCCCCCCCGCTTTGATTTTTCCGCAACAAGTCAAAGTGCGGAGACAATTTCTAAAACTCAAGAATTACTGGATTCTGCGGTCCTCTGTTACCCTCAGAGGTTAATGCCACCTCAGGAAACAGCCTCCACTCCATGTTCAGAGTCTCTTCTTGCCATTCAGTGCCAGAATCATTCACTCACCTACAGGCAATCTCTGGCCGTCACCACGGAATGCAGAAAAACAAACAAAGGAACAAACAAAAAAACTAGGAAGAAGGAAAGAAAACGAATGAGTCCAAGGAAGAGTGTCTAAAGCTAGTCCTGTTTGCATATGCAGATTAGGCCGGGGGGGGGGGTTCAATTAAAAGCCTAAAAAAATGAAGGCAGACAGGATGGACAAAAGGGAGATCTCTAGCAAGGACCCAGTGAGAAAACTCATAAGCACCTCTACCTAGTGGGTGATGTTTCTGAGAAGCAACCAGAACATCCCACTATTAATGTCCCTTCTTTTTCACCAATATGCAAACTGTACAGGACCATGTGTTCCAAGAATATGTGTAATGTGCTTTGAGCAAGGAGTGCTCCCTGATTCTCTGTACTCTCCCTTCCCTCATTGTCCCCCTTCTATTTCATGTCACTTTAAAATATTCTGCATATGAGGACACAGATGTGGTGTTTGTCTTTTTGAGCCCAATGTAACATTTTAATTTTCTATGTGACCCATTTTCCATCACACAGCATGATTTTACTCTTATTATGGCTGAGTAGTACTCCATTGTATAGACATACCACATTTTCCTAACCATTTTTCAGTGTGCAGGCACCTAAGCTGATCCACACCAGGCCTTTGTGCACAGTGCCATAGTAAACACAAGTGGGTAGCTACCAGTACTGTGTGCTGTGTTGAAGGACACAATTGCCATGGTAAAGAGACAGCTTGCAAAATGTGTGAAGAATCTTCGCTTACTATTAATACAACAGTGGTTTTGTATTGAGAATATATAAATAACTATAAGCATTAAGCATTTAAAGAATGATAATCCAATCTAATGTTGGGAAAGTGAACTAAATATGGATGTGGGGAGGTGTATTTGTTGTATTGTGATATATAATCATTAGTGTGCCTATTGTGCTTATATGCATGCATGTGGAGGCCAGAGGTTGATATCGAATCTCTTTCCTTAATTGCTCTTGGCCTTTAGTTTTTGAAGAGGGTCTCGCACTAAAACTGAAGCTCATCAATTTGGCTACACTATCTGTCCAATGAGTTTTAGGGATCTATCTGTCTTTCCTTCCCACTTCCCCTACGACATCTCTCTCCTCCCCACTGACAAGTGTTGGAGTAACAGGCAGGCGCATACCGTTGTAATATTTTCACCATGATTTCTCTAATACAAACTCAGGTCTTCATACCTGCACAGCAGGTTCCTTCCTGCCTGAGCCAATGGCCAACCCAACACCTTCCAAGAAGGGTGTGGTCAGTAAATATATGAATTATTCCATTTTTTGTTCAAGGAAAATAAAAGTGGAGGAAGTACATCATCTATCTGCATTTGTTTCTATAAGTTTCTAAATCAACCTCCCCAGACCCATCTAAGCAGCCAAAATCAACATTGCAAGTGCAAGCCTTGGGCAAATGTGTATGATAATTTGGTTTTTAATTGCACACACCTCGATTGAGGAATTGCCCCTATTAGACTGGCCAGTGGTCATGTCCATGGAACCTGTTCTTGACTGCTAATTAGTGTAGATGGCATTGTGGGAGGTGCCGTCCCTAGGTACATGGGCTTAGGTAGAGTAAGAAAGAGTGAGAAAGAGGAGGAAGACAGGAGAAGGGAGGGGGGAGGAGGAGGAGGAGAAGGGAGAAGGAGGAGGTAAAGGAGGTGGAGGAGGAGGAGGAGGAACAAGTGAAGGAGGAGAAGTGGGTGGAGGAGGAGGAAGAGGAGAAGGAGGAGGAAGAGGAGGAGGAAGAGGAGGATGAGAAAGGAAGAGGAAGAGGAGGAGGGAAGAGGAGGAGGAAGAGGAGGAAGAGGAGGAGGAGGAGGAGGAGGAGGAGGAGGAGGAGGAGGAAGAAGAAGAAGAAGAAGAAGAAGAAGAAGAAGAAGAAGAAGAAGAAGAAGAAGAAGAAGAAGAAGAAGAAGAAGAAGAAGAAGAAGCAGCAGCAGCAGCTGAGCCTGAGCCTGAAGGCCTGTGAGTAGCATTCATCTTTGGTTTCTGTTTCAAGCCTTTGCTCTGGCTTCATTGGATGGCAACTATAATGGACTGTAACTTGTAGGCTGAAGTAAACCCTATTCCCCTCAAGTTGCTATAAGTCACGGTGTTTACTTATTGCAAGTTGTTATAAGTCACAGCGACCAGACAGGAACTAAAGAAACCCGGGAAACAAGCACAGTCCTTCGAGAAGGCAATCCATCAGGTATAGTTTCCCTTGGCCTACCCACCCACAGGCTGTCTCTTGAGAGAGCAAACATCAAACCCTTCATCATTTGGGACATGTGCTTACTCTAAAGATTCTCTTTACTGTTAACATTGCTTACAGTCTAGTAACACACGCATACAGAACTGCAGGGAGGCCCTTCACCGATTCCAAATCGATGCACCAAGCACCTTCATGTTACTCCCACACCCATCAATCCAGCACATTTACTGCTGAATAGATGCCAAATCAATAAAATATACACCTCCAAATACCTATAAAATAGAGTGCTATAGAGCAGACACCGTGGGCCTACAAGAAGCAATTATACTGTACAATTACAGAACGCAATACAAACAGCAAATAGTTATCTTAACTGCTCATGAAACATTATGGGATATTTCAAGCTAACTTGCTTCTCCTTGTCTCCTGAAGGAAAGCCAGTATTGGGAAGTGTATCATATCCTTTAGTCCCACATTCTGCCACTGTCACCTAAACAGAAATGCTCAGCACTAAATAGGATGAACAGACTGGTTTCCTCTGGGACCACATAGGATGAGGCCAAGCCTTCTGAGACCAGATCAGAATCCTCTCCCCAAGGCCTACATAATAGGTTCTGCCACGAGACCCTAAGACCATTCTATGTCACTATTTAACCCACATGAGAGGAAAGCATGCCTCACTGTACCTCACAGGATTGCTACTAATCCCAGGCATTCTTCTTCAGTCCCTGCAACTTCTGTGGTTAGAGATTCTCCACGTAGCATGAGCTGCCTCACATCTGGTTAAAAAAACAAAACTAAACAACAACAAAAAACAACAATAAAAACAAACAAACAAACAAAAACCACCCTTTAGCACCATGAGGCAAGTCAGGGATGCTCCAGTAACAACTGCTATGGCCAAAAGGAAGGGGGAGTGGAAAACTGAAAGGAGGAAAGAGGGATATTGAAATTGTAGGAGGATTGGGTGGGGTGGGCGGCAAAGACATGAGAAGAAAGGAAGTGAGAAAAAGAAATAAGAGAACAGGAGGGGAAGAGAGGAGAGGAGAAAAGACAGGAGAGGGAGGGGAGGAAGCATGGCTCACTAACTTAGAAATCGTTTTATCTGTACCAGGAATTTCAGCCGCACCACATTAGAAAGGATTTCCACATTGTAGTCATAACCTTCGTTCTGATACCCAATGGCTTAGCAGTTCTGCAGTCTGAGTCCTGAAAAGGGCATAGTCAGATGTAAAAGTGGATGTAAGATAGTGAAGATTCTGTGTTCTCTGGTATACAAGGATTGGCAAGCATGTCCTGAGGAATATAACTCTGTGTTCAAACATTCAATCAGATGCCACAGAAAGGGGGATGAGACAGACATCCTAAGATCCTGTAGCGAATAAGGGGGAGGGGTGCTGATAGGAATTCTGTGTCGATGGAAAGAAAGATTACAGAGCCCTGGAGGACACTACTCAGGTCTCAGAGAGGAGACATTGGTAACCAGGCAAGGCCAGCTCTCTGGTAGGTGAGTAGAGCGGATTTTGCCCTTTGGAAGAGAAAGAATTTGATGAGCTGTATGGGCCTGCCCTCATATCTGCCTTTCCTTGAGAGAGATAGAGAGATAGAGAAATAGGTAAAGAGAATAGTGCCCTGCATGGGGACCACAAGGAGCCACAGAGCACTAGACAAGAGAAAGAATGTTGTCTGAGCTGCCCATGAGTTGCCTGTAGAACCCAACAGCTATCTGCTCAGATCATCGAAGCAAAATCAGAGTATGAATGAAGACTAGCTGATGAGGAGCTTGCCCAGTACACACCGAGCCCTGGACTCATCACACCATTACCTAAACAGCATGCGTTACCACACACCTGGAATCTCAATTCTTAGGAAGTGGAGAGAAGAGAATCAATCACAAGTTGAGGGTCATCCTTGGCTGCTTAAGTGAGTTCGAGGACAGCCTGGGCTCTATGATGTCCCGTTTCAAAAACGAAAGAAAAGAAAAATATCCAGAACAGAGAAATCCAAAGACATTAAGTCCTTAATGGCTTACCAGCCAGAACAAGTAGCAAGGTGTTGGCCACCAAGACAGTGGGTAACTCAGACCACAAAACAGCTAACATCCCGAGCAGGAGACAGCACATTTAAACCTTCAGTGTATGGTTCTCTTTTATGGCTTAGGCCACAGTGTGTGTGTGTGTGTGTGTGTGTGTGTGTGTGTGTGTGTGTGTGTGTTGTGTTGGATTTTTGTGTCTATGCATATAGCTGTGTGATGTGTGTATGTATGTCTAGACATGTGTGCTTTAACTTTGCTCGATAAGCTATGACATTATTTTTGAAGCTAAATTACATATTTTACATTTTCCTACACATCTTAGCCCATTGTGTTACAATAGTCCATCATCATGGAGTAGGTCATTGGTAAGGAAAAGAAATTTATTTCTTATGGTTCCAGGACATGGGACATCCAACATCAAGGCCTTTGTGCTGTGTCATTCAGGCTGAAGTTGGATGTGTAAGAGAGACCAAGGAAGCCAGCAGTTGGCTCAACTTGCTTTTATGACAAGGTGACTCTGTTAGGGACTAATGAGGTCTAAATATGAGGACATTAGTCTAATCACAAAAGTGGGGGGAACCCTCATGACCTGATCATTTATTGGCGTTCCTCTTGCAACTGCTGCATTTGGGATTAAGTTTCCAACATGGAAACCTTTCATGGCCTAGTCAGACCACAGAGCCAGGACAGTCTTGGAGACACAGTGATGGCACCCCACTGCTTTTCTTCGTGGAAGGTGGTCATCCAAAGCTTCTAGGGCTCTGACTCCAGACCACAAACCTCACAGGCTCTAGTGACCATGGGGCTGATACTCAGATTCACACCATAACCTTGGGTTTTCATACTCCGCACATGTATTTCCATCTCCCTTAGGGTCCGCCCATGAAGGTACAAGTTCTGCCAAGGACTTGTTTAGACAGGAGAGGGTGTGTCCTACACACAACACTTACCCATACCAGGTCAGCTGTGGGCTCCATTGCACTCTGGATCCAGGTCTTCCAGTGAAAAGGATTAGGTCATGACGAAGCATGGATAGGCTCCTAACTCACAACTTACGGGCTCCCAAAGGTGGTGGAAATAGCATCCCTTCCTTGGAGCATGAACCAAAAAGAGTCTACAACCCAGAGTAAACCAAAATGTGATTTTGTGTGCTGGGCGGGGGGGGGGAGGGGAAGGTAGTGTGCACACATGTGTGAGCAGGTGTATACACTCAGGCACATGCATGTGAAGGCCATCAAGAGTTTTCCTCTCTCACATGTTTTTCTTCTTATCTCCCTGACCTCCTTGGGTATAATTTCTGAGAATTACCAAGCCAAGGATTCCTGGTGCCTTCCCCGCCCCTTCCTACCCAGGATCTCCAACCCAGTGTTCTGCCATGAGGCTGCCTGTGGCCAACATCTATTCAGCACCTCACTCCAGGACTGAATTCTTCACAGTATTATTTTATCCCTGCCCTGGGCAGTGCTTGTCTATATTTCAATGTCCCCTGAGCCCTTGGCAGTGTCAAGAGGTGAAAGCTTCCGAAAAAAATGGAGACTAGCCTTATGGTTATAAAGTGGTTCTCAGGCATGGCCATCATTCAGAGCACAAACACCTATCTGTCCATCACCCACACATGATGCCTTCTTCATTAGGCCCATTATCTTGAGAAAAGACAGAAGCATCTTCTTTTGCCCCTGAAGGCAGGTAAAATTTCAATTTCCTCCAAGAGTCCATCGGGCTGTTTTATAAATGGATGCTTTGTCCTCATAGTTTGCACTACAGTGAAGCCTATCATTCAGGGTTCATCTCAACCCCTTTGTCATGGAGACTCCCTCGAGAAGGACTTTGCCGAGCCCGTCCTTATTAGATGCACGTCGAGGCAGATCTCTCGCACTCCCGTTAGCTTCCCTCTCATGGCATCCGGGGCAAGATATTATTTGCAAGCAGCCAAGGTAATTACCATCCAGCAGGGTCCAATTGTTTTCAATTAAAAGCTTTACTGCAGTCTTTAGTTTTAATACCACTGTGGCCATCTGCTCTCACTGAAGATCTCCCAGCCAAAAGCCCAGGCCACATCTTAATGCCGTTAACTCCAGAGACGAGTTTCCCTGCAATGTGGAAAAATGTCAACAGTTCCAAGAAAAGATGGGAATGTCCCCACATACCTCTAGTGACCTGGGGAAAGCTTGGGACTTGAGAAGATTTTCCCATAGGGACCAGCGCTTGCCAGGAGTCCTGGGCCACTCTCCTAATTCTCTTCATCACTTTGGCAAAGGAGGCTCAGCTTGTGCCTTGGCCTGTTTTCTACTGAGCCTCCATATTCTTCAGCATTGCTGTGAAAACCCTCTGAACCATAGTTTCTCCAGCTGGATTACCTTAGGATGGACGTTTCCCATCGCTGACAACCAATATTAACTGTCATCCTCTTAGCCACTCTGATCCAATATCTAAGCATCAAAAGGAGCCATCCAGCTCTCAAACTGTGGTGTCAATGCAACAGCTGTCAGGCCCAGAACCTTCAGCTCACCTCCTAGCTCTCATGGTTTGGTTTTATCTGGAAATTCTGAGACAGAGTCTTGTTGGGTACCTGAGTTGACCTTGAACTCCTATATAATCCAGGTTCTCCTAGAATTCTCAATCCTCCTGCTCTACCTACCAAGTGTTAGAATGAATGTCCATGCACGGCTGGTCGCAGCATTTTTAGAAACCAACTCAAATGTTCATTCCTAAGAACTTATACAGAGGCCTTATTTTTATGCCTCCCTGTTCTTCAGGAATAAGAGACTCTTGAAGAAAAAACATCTTGAGTGCCTTCCATCAGTTCTAGTGCCATTTGGAAGGGATTCTTCAGAAAGCCTTAACGTTCTATAACTCCCTACCCACTGTATCTCTGCCTCCCAGATACCAGTATCACCTGTACCCAGTTCATGAGCTTTCAGAAGCATTCTGTGTCCAAAGGAAAAGAGGGTGGAGGCAAAAAAGAACTGTGTTTACATATAGAGATTCTTCTGTCTTTTCTTGATGTGTAGAGCCATGCTCAAGAGCATGTCACATCAGCAATGGGAAGAATGGTTGTTAATGAAGAAGATGATAAAGGATGAAGCTCATTACACTTTGAGAAGTGAGCTGAAGGGCCAGTCCAATCCTTGAATGCACATGGATATCAGTAAGGTTACAGCCAACATCATTCTTACTTTCTCAACAAAGAAGACTTGGCCATCCTATCATCTCTTTGTGGATGCTGGCATTTAAGGGCTTCTGTGGCTCTGAATTGCAGACAGATTCATTTTCCTTTCTCTAAGGTGCTGGTCATTATAATAAGTCAACTCATTGCAACCTGAGTGACTGTAGTGTACTCCTCAGTGGTACCCAAGTGACCAGGGCAGCTTTCCACTGAGGGAAAATGGGTGTCCTTGACAATTGATGTGCTCCCTACTCAGGAGGGTATGCTCAGGAGATTCAACCTGGTTTCATAAGCCCTGACTTCAGCCCCTAGAGGGGTTGCAAGCACCCTGGACTCCCCTGAGATGAATATCTAGAGAAGAGGAGCATTTGAGAAGCTCTGTAATAGTTCAAAGTCACACCTGAATTTAGAACTTCACCTGGAAGTCAATGGCAGGACCGTGGTGAGCTAAAACCAAACCTGACGGCAGGCTGGCAGGTATCAAATAACAAGTGAAGCATACTTCAGAGGAGTGGAGGAAGAACATCAAGCTTTCTGGCAAAGGACAAGGCCTGGAATTTGCCTGAAAAAAGACAAATCACAGATTATGGGTGGCTGAGAGCTGGTTTTCTTGGGCTGTGGAGAATGTGCACACATTTAACTGTCCGGTGTGGTCCATGGTACAGTTCCATCAGTGAGCATCCTCCCTCATCTTCCTTCCTCATCCATGAATGTGTTCCTGTTGTTTTTGCTTTATGAATTCATTTTATTGATTTTTTAAGTCAGCATATGAAATAATGGGCTACGTGTGCATGACATTTTCTCACACACATGTCATTTGTAGTGGATTTGGTTTAATGTTTGCACATTATGGGTTCCCAAATTACACGGGAATTCACATGTCTGCATGTAAGAAGCTGCAGGTCCCTGCCCCAAGTTGGCTCTAATTGGTAAGTAAAGTTGCCTGCAGCCAATAGCTAGCTGGGCAGGGAGACAAAGGCAGGGCATTGAGGTTTCAGGGCAAGGAATGCAAGGGAAGAGGAGAATCACTGTTTGCAGAGGGAAGAGAAGTCCTGGCCTGAGAAGTATAGGATGGACCGACAGAGAGACTGCCAACATGACAAGGCAGGGATTGCAGCCTAGGAAGGCTACAGGCTTGGGTCTGTGCAGCCAGGAAACTATAGGTAATAATTCAGGAATTTTGGAGGGGAGAATGTGTTAGCCATGGGGAGATTTGGAAGTGCCCAGCCATTGTGCGGTTTAAGGCATATTAAATATGCGTCTGCCTTTCAGGAATTGAGAACATTGGATGGGTGGCGAGGAACACACACTGCCAGTAGGACAGTTTGAGTAATGATAATAATTAATGTAACAGTCATTATTCGTTGTTCTTATTTGGTCTCCACTGCCTTGCCCCGTCCCCTTGACCCCAACCTGTCTTCCCTTCTTCCTCATCTTTCTGTCTAAATAATCCTTCCTGTTTTCACTTCATACAGAGTTCATCACTTTGTCTTGTGCTCTCTAACATGCCTTTAGGCCCCTTCCTCCAGTCTCACAGTTGCTGTCCACTTCCATGGCATTTGGTGTGTGCACCTATACAGGCATTTACAGACTTAAATCTAGATTTCATGTGGAAGAAAATAGGTAGTGTTAGTCTTTCTGAATTTGTCTTGCTTATCATATAATGTCTAGTTCTCTCCATTTATCTGCAAATGTCTAACTCCATTCTTTTCACAGATGAACAAGATTCCATAACATGCACCTGTGTTCTCACCGATTCCATGTCTGGGCTGCTGTGAGTAGTGCATGAATATGTAAGGGCCTCTCCTGTTCTGTTTCAATCTCACTGGAGATGGAGATAAAATAAGAGCGAAATACACTGTGCAGAACTTTCAAATGTTAGTTAAAAATAAATTCAAGTATTTTTTCATACACAAAACATACAACACGTCTTATTTTTAATTCTTAATACATATTAATTGTACATATTAGTAAGAAACATTGTGACAAATTCTACATATGCATATATCTAAACACTTTGTTTTAATCTCTGACCCCAAGAGTGTTTTAACTAGGGTCAATTCTTCCTTAATCAATAGGACTATATTCTAACAGGCAAATGACAGAGTTATCCCTCCACAATAACATAGTCAAAAAAAACCTATTTAATCATCCTTTAAACTATATCCTTGGGTGCAATTATAAAGATATTGATTCCATAGCAGATGATCCCTATGAGCCCAACAGAAACTACAAAACAATCTAAATGCATGTTTTTTTTGTTTTGTTTTGTTTTGAAATAACAACAATACTCAGTTCAGAGAGTGTTAATGTAGTTCCTCAGTTTGCTTGATTTATTCTTTTTTTAAAAAAATAGCTGTTTTAATTTATTTACATTTCAACTGTTGTCCCCCTTCCCCATCTCCCTTCTGCAACCCTCATCCCATCCCCCCCTTTGCTTCTATGAGGGTGCTCCTCTAGGCCCCCACTCCTGCCTCACCCGTCTAGTATCCCCCCTATACTGGGATATCAAGCCTCCATAGGACCAAGGGCCTCCTCTCCCATTGATGCAAGATAAGGCAAATCTCTACTACATATGTAGCTGGAGCCATGGACCCATCCATGTATATTCTTTGGGTGGTTTAGTTCCTGGGAGCTTTGGGGGATAATAAATCTAATAGCTCAATCTTTAGAGTTAAGAAAACAATAAGACAACAACAATCACAATATATTGGGTATTTGTTTTGATGTTATTGTCATTGTGTTGAAAGTGTAGCTCTAGCTGTCCCTTCCTCAGCTGCTGCAGGCCAGGGTGCTTAGCAGTTGTTTCCTTGAATCTGCTGTGTGAAACCTTACAATCTAAGACAAGCCCCTAAGCTGTTAGTGAAGAACACCCTACTGTAATTCTCCTATCATGTAATGGTTGGTGGTATAGATTGTCAGATTGTATTCTTGAGTCGATTTAAGCATTCTGGGTAGGTCTGTGTGTCCCAACAAAAGTACTATGTTCCCATAGCAACTCCACAAGTGTGTCCCTTGAGGCTCTAGAGTCTAGAAGCATCCAGCACTCCCTCCAGCAAATTTTAAGTAGAGATTTTCTTCATAGAGATTCGATGAATACTTACCTAGCACATGGCTGCTACCTATTTGGGTAATTAGGAGAAAGAACATAAAAACCAGAATCCTTTGTTTTGAAATTATAAATAAATGGTTTATTAAAAAATTTGCACAGTCCAGTGCAAAGTTTTGAAATGAGCCAAGGGGTCACCAACACCACTGCTGCACCCTCCTCTTGATAGTGAGAATAAAGCTTTGCTAGGGATGTTTTAAAATGAGGGAAACAAGATCTCTTCACAGCAAAGGAGTGGATCGCTCCCCTCAGTTTTATCACATGCATAGACCTCTTGGACCTTTCTGGACCATATTGGTGTGAGATAACCTCACTGTGGAACATTCTTCCAGGTGGCTTTTCCAGTTCTCCTCAGCTGCTCCATAAGGGAAAACACCACATCCAAAGGTTCTTTCCCAATCTCTCAGTCATGCCACCCTTGAGTGATAGTGTTTATGCCCCAGGTGGGGCTCAGGAATGTCTATAGAAACTGCCTATTTATGCCCCTTTACCTCAGGACCTCTTCTACCACAGACAGGTTGTCATCACACCACACCGCTCTTGACACCAGTTAAAGGTAAATTTTATTTTACAAAACAAAGAAACAAACAAAAGCCAAAGACTATCCATTGAGAAGCCATTGTGCCTCTCTCAATGCCTTGGTCCTTGATTCTTCTGTTCCTCCTCAGACTTAGAATTTAAAGGAGTAGCTTGTCCATTCTACATGCAGACAGAAGAAAATGCTCAGAATGGGGGAAAGAAATTAGCAAGTAGAAATCTGAGACCGAGACAACATGAGTACAGGCCTGGGCTACTTGGCTCCCAGACCCAAGACTCAAGGCACGAGACCACCGGCGATTTCAGACCAACCATGGGATTTACTGTTAACTTGAGAAAGAAAAGTTAAGAACCTTCCAACCACTGGAAGAATCAAAACCAGGACAACCATCAGAACAGAGTCTGAGAGCCCCAGAGGTGCCTATGCTCTGATTCCAGGCCAAATACTGCTATCTTGAAACAGCCACACTGGTCTCTAAATTCCAGGACTGAGAGGAACCAGCCAGACTACAAGAATCTTGTGGAAAGTGTGAAGAAAGCCATTCTCCACTGAGCCATGACTGTTGCTGCACTCCTGTAATTTCTGCCTTTCTATCTTCCAGGAACTTGTCAGGATTGTGTCTTGCAGTCCCTCCAACATAGCATGGGGGAGCTGCCTTCACAGCAACAAACCATTTTTGCCTACCCCACCACACTGACATGCAAGTCTATGCAATGCAGAAACTGCATGTAAGAAGAAAGGTATAGAGAATCTAAAACCTTGACAAGAAGCTTACATTTAAGCAGATATGCCAGTGCCAGCCCTTTAGGGAGCTGGGAAAATTCCTGATGCCAAGGTCTACATCCCACATGCACTACACTGGACTGTCTATGCTGAGAGCCAGGTCAAGGGTTAGAGAGATCCCCAACTGTCGGTAACATGCAAAGAAGATTCAGAGATACACAAAGTCTTTGCAGATGCTTTGGTAATGAGCATAAAATTATCTTATCAAAGAACTTGGGAAGCAATGGCTAGCCATGCTGTGTAGGATGGATAGGCAGGTGCTGTAGCATCTCAGCTTGGGGCATCATCCTTCAGGGCCACTTCTGTCACCTCATATCGTCTCAGTTAGCTTTTCATCAAAAGGTGGTCCATCTCTCAAAGGTTCACATTGCCTCTGCCCTGAGATCATGCATGAGCTACAGAGGCGAGGAGCACACATCTACCATTGCCCTTCCTAGACCCTTAGCTCAGGTGAATTCCCCGACCCAGAGAGTCCTGGGAGCTTCCACACTGACCCGAGTTGGCTCTGAAGTTCAGAAAGCTAAGGGGCAGGTCATCCCTTGCAGGCAATAGTTAGTCTTGTCCAAACTGGTAGCTTGCCTCAGCCCTCATACAGAAATGATCGACAGGAAACCTTAGTGTATTGAACTGCCCTTGCTAGCAAAGAGTAAAGTAAGAAATGAGATATTTATAAGTTCTTTGCTCCTGTGCCCCAAACTATTTTTCAGCAGTTTCAGCATACCTCTGCAAGATGAAACCAGCCTGGACCAATCCCAGGGAAACCTGAAGCAAGCAAGTCTTACCTACACCTCAAACATCTGTTTGTGGACCATGCACGTCCACACTCTCTGTCCCTGGGGTACTTGTGACACACCGAAGCCTTTCTTTCTCGGCCTGGGGGACTACTTAAGAAGCTGTGTGTATAGTACATTGCTCAGACATGCTCTCAGAGGCTTGGCTAATGGCCACTTCCTGTGCCTGTCAAATACAGAAAGAAAAAGCAGCACATCCCTCTGACTTATTGTATTTCTTCCCGTATTCGACTATCTGGAGGCAGCATAATTTAACATCTCTCGTAAATTAAAAGCCTCTGGCGAGGGTACCGCAGTCGAGTCCTCCAACCCCTGTTTCGCTGATTAGAAAGAAACCTTTGCCAAGACTTCCATTATGAATAGTCATTTTCTAAGATGTAGCAGTGATGCACAGCCATATATTAAATGAATGGACAGAGGTTATATGTTCACCCTCTATACCTCTGAGCTCATTCTGGAGATTAAAGTGACTTCCTGTAGCGCTCTCCAGCCAGCTCTGCACTCATGATGTCAAGTTCCCCCCACGAGCCCACCCTTGGTCTTCTTCCTTCCATCCCCCACCAGGCCCGCAGCCTCCCAGCTCTTTGTCTTATCTCAGTTCTCTGGGGGAGAACAGTCAAATGGACCCAAGATGCTATGTTGTTCCGGATTCGCTTATCTCTGTTCAGCAACTGGACAGTTCCGAGAGACTCTGCTGAATAAGACCCTGTTTCCAGACCGAATCCAACCACCATCAGACAGCAGAGGCCATGGTGGCTAGATCCCATGCCTCAGCTTCCTCCTGGGCAGGAGTATGGGGCAGATGGTCAGGACTGTGAGAGCATTAAATAGCTATGTCCGGGGCGGGGGGGGGGGTCAGTGGGCATTCTCCTTTGTCTTGCTGACTTGAGCTTCTCACCAGCTTTACGCTTGGCAGAAGGGCCATTATGATGATCTTATTGGTCCTGTGTCCAATTGGTCTGCTTTTCCCTGCAGGGTTGTGAGTGGGCAGTATAGTTGGAATCAGAGTACACAACTTATACATGGGCCTTATCCATTCACAGTGTGGCCCCCTAGTAGGTATATTCCAGGAAGTCAAAATCTTTCTGAACCTCAAGTTTCCCATGTATAAAGCAGGACAATACTGAAACCTATGCTCAGCACTGCTGTGAGAATCTATGAGCCAACACAGATGAAAATTCCCTAGGAGATGAAGATAAGAGTAGCTTCCATTGTTGCTAAAAAGAAGGATCAACTAACAGCTCAAATGGTAGTTACAGTGATGGCCCCGTGTCTTTGTGTGTCTCTGAATGTGCAATGGACGGGTTGCAAAGCATGAACAACGTGACTCAGGGGTAGTGGATGCTCAGTGTTTTGTGGATTGACCATCGTGCACATCTGTGCTGTTCCCAGGACCAGCAAAATGCATGGATGCAAAACCTTGAGGTCCAGCAGGAAAACCGGCTTCCGCCTTTGCTGAGATGTGAGGCAGATCAGTTGTGAAGCAGAATTGCTTCCTGGTAGAGTTAATCGCCTTGCCAATATACCCTTGTTGATTAACTGATGGATTCAATGAAGCCTTTTTGTCAATTTCCATTTCTATTGGGTAGTTTCTCTCCTTCAAGACAAATTTGTCAGAGCATTAGAGGCCATGTACCTGAAATCCACTACTTAATTTATTTTTAATCCCACGGAAAACCAAGACTGATAAAAGTGCTGATGGGCCTTAAGCAATTGACTTTTCAAGTTAAGGAAGAGTGATCTGCACCCAGTGGACACTTAGGGGTCCACACCATCAGTCCAAGGTCCAGGTTGCTTGTTTAAGCCACAACCAGCTAGTTGACCTTAACCTTTGCCTCTGAAGTTGGTGGGGGGCTACATTTTATCTAAAATATGTTCATTTACACTTAGAAACTATCTCATAAGAAGGTCATTGGCCCATATAAGAGGCCACAAAACTGCATAAACAGAACAAAGTGACCACAATCTGATTCAGAACACCTGTATCTCCTGCCACTGGGACAACATTCCTAATCAGACTGTCTGCCCCCTCTGGAGACTGACCAACTTCAAGGACTCTTAATAAGGATTCATCTTCTCTCTGGAACCTCTAGGATTCCTAGATATCTGTGACGCACCTAGGATTAGAGGACCCACTGACTATGTACTTCAAATACTGTTATCCAAAATGTATGTCCTGCACTGTAGGAGCCTTGTTTTCAAGGTTTAGGAGTAGCCTAAGCCAGCACTGCTGACCATTAGAACCTCTCTGAGAAGCTCAGTGAATATTGTACAGACTGTGTGCCCATGGTCCAGAACAAGTGATTATTCCAAGAGAGGATGCAGCTAGGAGTCTAATGGAGGAGGTCATGGGATATGGGTTAGAGTCTAATGGAGGAGGCCAAGAGTGATGAGCTATGGCCCACTGTGTGGAACCTATCAAATGCTGTCTTCACAGAGAAGGGAAGAGTACTCAATGCTTGTCTCCATTCCAAAGGGAAGGCCATTCACTCAAGAGGCAGAATCATCTCAAACCCATCATAAGGGCTCCAGATACAATAGGACTAGGAAGACACACCCAAAGTCCCAGCAAAGGGAAGAGACACTACTGGGCTGGACTGCTGATATCCTGACAGAGATTGGAATCACCCCCAAAGAGCTACTTCTAAACAGGTCCACATCCTCTTGTCCTACTTACCATCTTTTCTCCCCTACCTTTGGACAGTGGACTACATTTGAGAACCCTTATTAAAAGTAGATTTTGAAGAATGCAGGTCTACATTTCTCAGTCTCTATGGGTTTCTTCTTAGGATTCATCCAGTCAAGTGTCTTACCCAGAGGGTAAGAGCAGAGCTTAGCCCACTGTACAGTAAGCAGGCTCACCAGCTGCCCTTACTCCTTGTTGGACTAAGCAGGTTTTGCCATAGGAACAGCCTCCCTTGTTCTCTCAGCTCTCCCCCCCCCCACCAGTCCTGGCTTACACCCTGCTTCACACATACAGCCTTCTCTGTGCAGCCTGCCCAGGTCAGCGGACATAGCTCTGACTATTCGGTACAAAGGACCCGTAGCTTAGCTCCCAGTATTAGAGAACCACTGTGTGAGTGACAAGCTCTGCCAATCTGGACATGAAGGACTGAGACCCGTTGTAGGTTCTCTTCTTAGTTTCCATTCATAGTTGGAAATTTTGAGGACAATTCATTCACACACAGAGGGTCACCTCTAACAGGCGGCCCACTGGCACTCACACCAGGTTGTGTGCACAGTAGGACTCTTAGATATTATGTCCTTCTGTTTTTCACTTGACACATCTCCTCTGACCGGGAGCACGATAAGCCTATATCTGCACTCCCACCAGACCACCAGTTCCATGGGCAGAGGCCACCACTCAGCTCCTTAGGCTAAAGCTTGGGGTCAAGGAGGACCCCAAAGTTGGGCATCTCCTGTCATGATGGAACGTTTGGACTTCGGCTAAGCTATTTCATTGTTTTGCTTTAAACCCACAGGTTAATCAGTAGTTATGCTTTGAGATCCCTTGATATCCTGCTCCTGAGCCCTGGAGTAAACAGGAAAATGTCTCCGTGACCTTAACCCTGTGTCATTGAGCCTGCATGTCTGTGGAGAGGACTGAACAGGCAACAACGAGTTTCATCCTTTTTATGTGTGGCAACAGGCTTTCCATGTAAGCAGAGGGGACACCTCTGAGGCTAGGAGATATTATTAGATTGAGAGAAAAATCAGTCTACACAGGAAGAAAGACTCTGCCTGATTCATTCTAAAGCCCTCCTGTCAGATACAAGAGGTCAGCAAATAATCGCCTCCCCATCCCCACCTCCAGCCCCACCCCGCCCATTCCTAAGTCTCAGGGGATGAAGGTTCAGGGACGGATAGATTATTTGTGCTGAAGCATGATCCCTAAGCAGAACTGAGCAGAGCCAGGAGCTGCAGTCAGCCCGGGTATGATGGGAAAGGAATCTCAGCTAATGCTCCGGATTGTAAACACATCCGAGACAAACAGTCAAAATCTAGATGGCCATGGTCCATGGTGAGGAGACAGGGTCCCTCTGCTGCATATGAGAGAGCAGGCTTCCGGGCTGCCATCGATCCCACAGATCCCTTCAGTGTGGCTGCTTCCTTTTACTAGTTTACTTTGATCCCATCAGAAGCCCAGCAGGAAGTGCTCCTGAGGACTCTCAGAGCATCCCCACCACAGGCTAGACCTCTACTTCGACCTCTGCTCGACATTTGCTTCATGATTTAATTTACCTTTTCCCGCTCACCTTTTCCTCTCTTGTTTACCTGGATCTCAATTGGACTTAGCAGCTGAATTTTCATTACATGAGTCAGAGGTCTGAGGAGTTTATGAGATCTGAAGCCGTGCCAGCAGGACTCTGTGTTCTACTTCTTCCCTTCCCCTCCACATCCAAACCAGCTTGACACGCTGGCTCATTCCAGACCCGCAAATTCAGGAAGCACTGTGCGTGTCTCCCAAGGTCCTTCACCCTCAAGGACAAAAATGAGGGCTGGGTAGATGAGTCAGCCAAGAGCTTTCCCTGGCAGGCACGAAGGCTGGAGTTCGCATCCCATCACCCCTGTAAAAGCCAAGCACAGCAGTGTCCTGCGGAGGCAGAGAGTAGGATCCCTAGAGCTCACTGGCCTAACTGAGTTGATGAGCTCTAGATGTAGTGAGAGGCCCTGTCTCAAAAAATAAACTGGACAGCAATTTAAAAAGATTCCTGAGCAGTGGTGGCGTACACCTTTAATCCCAGCAGTTGGTCGGTTCTCTGAGTTCAAGGCCAGTCTGGTCTACAGAGTGAGTTCCAAGACAGCCAGGGCTGTACAGAGAAACCCTGTCTCAATACCCCCAGCCCTCAGCTCCCCTCCCCCCAGAAAGAAAAAGAAAAATACCCGACTCTGATTTCTGCTGTACACACACACACACACACACACACACACACACACACACACACCTAGCAAACAGACACAGGCCCACAAGAATACATACACATACCACACACACACATGCAAAGGACAAAGCCTTACAGTTTCTCTTGCTGTGTGTCCAACTAGGGACAAAGCAGCAGTTGGACAAAATGTTAAGTATGGGCCTCATCATCTGCTTCTGACAGCTTCCTCTAGGGGAACACATCTCAGATCTTTGTTACCACTGGGGAAGGGACATAGCTGGCAAGATTTGGAGGGGGGAGGGGGAAGGAGGATGGGGAGGTGAGAGAAGGGAGGGTAGGAGATGGAGAAGGAAGATGATATGAGGAGGATTTAAACTCCCCATATTCTGCAACGACACCCTATTCGCCTGAAACCAATGCCGATCCTACAGGCATGCACAGGGACACTATGGGAAGGACCACCCAACAAGTCCTCCAACCTTTTCGAATCCACATGCCCCAGCTAATCACAACTGTGGAGACTGTGAGTGGTCAGTGCTTTTCCACTTAGGTTGGCGTGGAGAGAAAATAAAAAGAGGGGACAGCAGCTTTGCCTAAGAGCCTCCTCTGCCTGCAGCCTGCAGCTCAGTCAGCTAGAGTCCCAGCATGTACAGCCACGCAGAGGTGAAAATGCCAAGTGCTCCTGTGGCCCGAGAGGAAGCCATGATTAGACCAGACTATAAAGAGACAGCGCCCTGGCAGGAGGAAAGGCTGACCCCAATCCATCTTCAATCACCTCTCAGAAGAGTTCTTGGGCAGAACAGACGAGTCAGCCCAGCAGGCAAAAATCAGAATAAGGGCAGTGCCTTCTACCCATGCCATTTTTTTTAGGTGCCCTCAAAGCTGCCACTGCCCCACTAAAAGCAACAATGGGCGGGTCAGAAAAGCTTGGTTGGTAAGGTGGGGGCTGGGCACAGACAGACCTCAGCATGAAACTCTCCAGGTGAGAGCACTGGCTGGCATTTGACAGCATGGAACTGGCCAGAAAAACAGACTTGATAACTCATCCTCCTCCCCTCTCCTCCCCTTCCCCTCCCCTCTCCTCTCCTTTCCTTTCCCTGTGGACTGAATTGCCAAAGAAACACAGACTGGCCTGCAAGAGGACTGTGAAAGAGCTGTAATCTCTTGATTTCCCAGGCCTGCAGGAGGAGGCACAAAGACTATCAGGCAAAGGACATGATCTCCAGTGACCTGACCAAGTCCCACATAGCTAAATGGGGAGAGGCCAAGAACAGCCCTCTAAGAACAGTCTAATCCAGTGGTTCTCAACCTGTGGGTTGTGACCCCTTGGGCAAATCTCTATCTCCAAAAATATTTACATTACAATTCATAACAGTAGCAAAATCACGGTTCTGAAGTAGGAAGGAAATAATTTTATGGTTGGAGTCACTACAACATAAGAGACTATATGAAAGGGTGACAGTGTTAGGAAGGTTGAGAACCTCAGAATAATCCACAGAGTCCTATGGACTAGGGAGTTAGTCACTCCCAGAAAGAAGGTAGGTGGAGGCTATGCCTGACCTGTCATAGCAGCACAGGACTAGAGCACTGTGGTGGGTCTGCACTTCCTGTGGCTTCTCCACAGTCCCTCTATCCAGCAAGCACTTTACTGTAACTTCAATTTTTTTTCAAGCCTTATTTTTAATTATGGTTCTTATACACTTTAACCTCCCTTTTAGCCCACCACCCAGCAGTGGAAAAGAAAGGGTATGGGGGGGGGTGGCCCGGTTTAGGTTCTTTAGAGCAGCTCTCATCTGTGTTATCTGGAAATTGGCAGTTCAGTTCACAGGAGTCAGCAGTGGCCACTTGATCCACTCGCAAACACTTCACAGATACACCAGCAGTCCAGTTCGGTAGAGTAGGGATGGCAAACAGAAATCAGCAGCGGTGGCACTACCAGGTGACAGTCAGGCCTCAGCCTCAGCATGAGTCAGCAGGAGGGACCAACACCAGGAGAAGTTTCAGCTGTGCCTCTCTCAGCTAAGATCAGCAAAGATGCAAGGCCAACAAGCATTACACAGCTAGCTCTATAAGCAAGCCTAGCTCAGCCCCGTCATTGTCCATTGAGTCCTACTTATACCCTCCAAACATCACATGTTCTCCAGGACTCTTTCCTCAGCACATGTACCTGTCTCACTTGACATCACTCTGTCAATCAGCCTGAGTCTGTGGAAGTGGCAGGAAACTGCAGCACAGCACCAGAAGTTTTCTTGGTGAGTTTCTCTCTATGGAGTCCCGACAAATGCGGCTCAACCATGCAATGTAAGGCAGACCAATACATGTGTGTTGTCAGCAGGGAATTCATCACATGTTCTTTCACATGCTTGTTTTAGCAGAACATCCTCTCTCCTGTGTTTGCTTCAGCGAAACATTCCTTCATGAGTGTGCCTTAGCCTTTCACACTTGTGCCCACTTTAACAAAACATTCCTTCATGTGTTTGACCCAGCAAAACACCATCCACCTGACTTTGCAAAGAACCTTTAAATTTCCACTTCGCTTTCCTCAGGTTATCTGTGCTGCTAGTGTTTTCTCCACAGTCTCTTTGTCCAACAAAGGCTTTTCTGAGCTTGTTCTACCAGGGATGCTAGGAGAACAAAGCACTGGAGCAGGTTGGGTTGGTACATGTGACTTCGACCGGAAGGCAGTAAACAGATTAAACTCAAGGCCTCACTTTCTTAAGAAGCATTTAAAAAGGAAAGGGAAAAAACAAAGGGATTTGTAGGTTTCCAGGGTCGAGTATGATTGAAGCTGTCTCCTGATATCTATGTATTACCACAGAAACAGAAGCCATGTTTAAAGTGGAAACATACCTAGAAGAATAAAGAGCTCACTTGGCAACTCCTCCTGCTACATGCACCAGCTAGAGGTAGCCACATGACTACTACAAACTCAGCAAGAGCATGTAAACAGTAAGCTGTGCCCTCTCATTACCCAAGAGCTGGGGTCTGCACATGGGACTCCTCCTGGACCATAGAGGTGATGCAGCTGCTGGGTAGGATGCTCCTGAGTCCCTGACACTTCAAATCCATGTAGCCCCTGGTGCCTCAGCAACTCTGAAAGAGAGGAGTGGTTAGTGACAGCCAAAGCAACCCTATCTGATAGAAGCCTGGAGATAAAACTTTAGTGTATCTTCAGTGAGTAGAGGGAGAGATAAAGGGAGAGAAGAGTTCAGGAAGCAATGAAGACAGGAGAGAGGGAAGGAAGGGAAGAAGAGAGAAAATGTTAAGTGAAAAGCACAAAAATTAGCTAGATCATGGGCATAAGGTCCAGTATTCACATAACAAGAATCCACAAGGATGGAAGACAGGAAATAGAGAAATCACCAATAAAAATGTTCAAGAAAAAATTTTTCAAGAGTGAGATATATTTATAACTTAGAAGAGCATACAGAAAAACCAACACCACAGGGGAAATAGATTCATCCCAATGCACACTACCGTGAAATGAAAGCATGTTAACGGATAACATATCACTATTTTAACTGAAAAGTCTTCTCCTTCACATTGAAGAAATTTCTAGAAGCCCCATTCTTTACAGTGGCGTCAGTATTGTAGCATTTCCTCCTTACTAAACATTTTGTGTAAGTGTGAATGCTGGGCTCATACTCATCCTCGAACGAGGGATCCAAGAATATTTTTAGAAGATGATTACATATTGGCACATATGGCAGCCAATAATCCTAGATACTATGCATGTCCTTTGTAACACACCAGAATCTCCAGGGCCAGACAGACCTGTAACAAGGAACAGTATCTAACTACATGGAAAGCAAACAGTGGGGATTGGGCATACCTCAGACAACAAGACAAACAACCAAAGCAGGGAGAATGCCCCATCTATTGGGTTTCCTAGATTGTCAGTCACACGTCCCTTAGGCAGAAAATCACTGAACAAGCAACATGTATTGGAAGAAAGAGAAGGTAGGTTATCATGAACCCACATTCCCTCAGACTGGTTAGTTCCAAAGTGACAATGGCAGTACCGTGCTGAAATCTCAAACAGACCTTGAACTTAAGTTTGCAATTTAATTGAATTTTTGTCCCTAATGTACTAGGAGTACTTAAAGAAAAACATCAAGAAAGGCCTTTAAATGATATAAAGTATCCTAGTAGAATATAATTACATGGTTATTCCTTTTGGCTTGTTAACAAAATAAATTATATTAATAGGTCCTATAAGGTTAAATCATTTTGTATTCTTAGAACAAACATTCTTTCATAATGATTACCCTGCAGAGAGACTCTGAGGAAATGACCCTCTGAGTGGTGTTCCTATTCATCAGCAAGATTCACCTGTACATGTCTCTGTGGCTGTTGTCACCATAATAACTGACGTGTCCCAGTTGGGGCACATTTTAGTATCAAGGTAACACTTCCTTTGCTATAACGGAGCTGGAATGTTTCATCCCGTTGCTTGCTCTAAAGATAAGTAGGACAAGAATTACCCATTTAGACATAGAATCAGACCATAAGATCATGCATGCACTCGGAGAAGTAGGAATTTGCTATGTTATTTAAGTTGTGTCTTTCCTTGTTCCTTGATTCTTTTTCAATCTTTATCAAGATTTTAACTTCACTTTTGTGGTTTTTGTAGGAAGTTATCTATTGCATGCAGCCATTTTTCCTGACTCCCTACTGTAAAATGGATGTATCATTTAAACTGTGCAGACTCCTCCAAAGAAAAACAAACCTGTAACAGTGTGCATTATATGTAATATAGTATATATTATATGTAATATGTAACATGTGATAATTCACATCACATAAAATGCATACACAGTATATATGTGCATAAAGAGTTACAGAGATACAGAGAAACAAAGGCTGCATGGAGGTGGGCTACACACTAGATGCAATTCACACATGCAGAATTGGGATAAGCATGTCTAAAATCCACAAACAGGCAGGGCAGTAGGGTAAAATGTGGACAGGATAGACAAATTTCATAAGATAGTGTTAAGGCCTTCACCGAGTTGAGCAAAGCCCACCCACATTATGAAGGGTCATCTATTACTCTCAGAGTCTACTGTTGAAGACTGGTGTCTGGTCAAACAACTGGGAAACACAGTCTACACAAGTTAACACATCATGATAACCACCATACCATTTTCTTTTCTCAGTTTTACACGATGAAAAAAAAATAGGATATCACTCCTGTGATGAAAAAAATAGGATATGTTGCTATGTCATGCGCTCTGACAGCTTCATGCAGGACTAGGGTAAGAAATATCTCCAGATACCACTCTAATGGATTGTTTGATCTGGTAGAGTCTACAATGTTAAGTGGTGGGGACACAGAGCAGCCAGAGGTTGGGCAAGACTAGTAAGACAATCACAATGCATCTCCTGAGGGTCTGCAGAATGTTTCACCATCTTAAGCAAAAATTGCTTAACTGTTGAAAAGTTTTTATCAACTAACTAAAGCACTCCCAACTACCTGTAATGTTCCACTGAGGCCTTGGAGAAACAGAATTCCTGGCTTTGGACACAAGTGACCATGTGACCAGAGATGCCCATGAGAAGTTTGAACCTTTTATACCCACCAAGGCATCAGTCAAGACAGACTTACAATAACCCATTATTAAATGACAGTAGTGCATTCAGGTTCTGGCAAGAGTGAGACCACGGAGCACACCAGAGCAGTAATCCAGACCTCAGAGGACCCAGCATCTCTCCTTCTCTTGTATCTGTGCAGACAGAGTTGAATCAGCTCACTAGGAAAAAAGAGAAGACTGAGCTTGGGTTACAGGTGAGTCATGTGGGTATGTGAATATGTAGCCATATTCAGAGTGTCTTTGAAACATAGTGTTGCAGAACAGCTCTTTCTGTGGGCAGAACTTGGGACAATTTGTGGTCGTTAATTTTGAGTGATAGAGAAATGCTCTACATTAGACCATAAATAAACGCACAGGCAGTTGTGGGTGGTTTAGCTAGTTGATATGAAGCCCAGGAGAGAAAAAGATTAGAGGATGAGAGATAGAGAATGCTGGGTAGAGGCATATGACACACGGGAGGTAGTGGACAGAGAGGAGAAAGAATCATGTGCTATTATCTTCTAGAAGCTGCCCATATTAGAGGGTAATATAATAAATAACTAGACAAAATACATACTACTTTGTCTTTGGCCCTTCCATAGGCATGACATGTTCACAGTGGCAGAGATGGAGACTATGCATCCTATCCAAAGACCAGCCCTCCCAGTGACTGACCAAGTCACTGCTGTAGCTAAATTCCCAACCTGAGTTCTCAATGTAGTGCCACCTCTGGTAGACCAATGGTCTCTGGTAGACCAGTTGTCTGCCTGGGGCATGCTGATAAATCAAACCTTTTCTATTTTAAGGGTCATTGATTATCTCACAGAAATGAATGTGCCTATAGTTGGCTTGGCTGCCTGCTGCTTGCAGGGTCTCAGACAGATCCCCTGTTCAAGTGCACACCATGGTTCTTCATTTTCCAGAACCCCACAGAATGCAGCAATGTAACACCAGCCCCACTTCACAGTAAAGGAAGTGTAAGAGAGTGGGTCCACTGTCCAAGTCACCATACTGCACTGGCCTATTCAGAAGTGGCTGTCTAGAAGGAGCTGTGACACAGGTACAATGTCAGGTTGGGGTGGACATCATCAGGGGTGAGAGCACTAATGTGAGTCAAAGCCACCTGTCCAACATTGGATCTCCACTGGAAATACAGAAAACTGAAAAGCAAGTGGCCACCCTTGTCACTGAAAAGGGGGTTCTCCAGAAACTGTTAGCAGTCCATGGGATGGTCCATGGACAGATGAGGTCATTGTAATCCCCAGAAACACCCATTAGCCCTGCCATGCTGCTAGCCCCTCCAGAGGAAGCTCTCTGGACACGACAATTCTTTGTAAAGGAAAACAGGAAGACCAAACCTTCCATACTGAAACAGGTACATGTCTCATTCGACCTCTAATAGAGAAATTCCCCCTCATTTTCCATTGTCTTTGAATATTAAGAAAGTAAAGATATGAATAATTTAGTGGACACTTTTATTCTTTTTGCCAAAATTGAGAGCAAAGCTTAAAATAACCAAGTTAATCCTTGCATGGAAAGCCTCAGAGGTTGTGGACCCCTCCCTCAGCAGTCTTGACTCAGTTCTTGTGAAGGATACAGGGTAGTAAGAATTTTGGAATTTTGGTTTCTTTAAAATCACAGAAATATTATAAGACTATGCTATATTTTACTCCCAGGTGTGAGAATATGGGGCTGCTTCTGACTGTCCGTGGTGGCTGACTATAATTAGTCTCATAAGCAGAGGCGTGGTTTTGCCAGCTGCGGATAGTTGCTGCGATTGTGTGAAGTTTGGAATTCTGGGAACGTTTCAGAAGATATATAAATGCTGGGGCTCTGAGAGGCAGGGTTGGTGGTAGTTGGTTTGTTCAGGGGTGGGGGGTTGGTTTTGGTTTGTTAGTAATTGTGCTCAAAGAAGAAACCAAAAGAAAGAAATAAGATTCAGGGATCTCTCTCTCTCTCCTCCCCTCCCTCTCCCCTTCTTACTCTTCTACCTAGAGATAGTGGGTAAAACCAGGGAGATAAAAGGTAGGAAAAAGAAGAACCCACAAAGTAGCAAAGACCAGCTACGGCCCAGAGTCAGCATTTGTGACAGAGTCCCAGGGGTGTGTCTAGTCCAGGTCCACTTTGAGAAGAATTGCCGAAATCACTCTTCATGGCTCTTTTTTTCCACATTTAGACACCCCTGTGACCTTCTTCTGACCCCTACCATGAACTCTTTCATGAAAGGCTTGTCTCTGCAAAGCATGCTTTCAGTGGACTGCCCAGCACTGAGCATAAAAGAAGGATTACTCTGCAGTGTGCTGTGTCAGCCACTCTGAACAGCCCTCAACTCTTTGGCGGCTGAGCTTTGCCTGTGCAGATGATCCGTGGGCAGTATCCATCTACCGTGACCATGGGTCTCTGCACACAGCATCCTCTTCATCTTGTGCTAGAGACCTAAGGGTGTGTGCAAACAAACGCTTCAAAGTTTTCCTGCAAGGGGAAGAATTACCACACGCTCTCCAGTGAAGGGACTTCCTTTATTCAGAACCACAATGAGAAACGTGAGACAGCATTTCAGAATGAGTCAGGACAGAACTTCAAATGAACAGAACTGAAAAGGATTGTTCGAAGCCCCATTGTTGGCTTTCATGGACCGTCTCCATCTTTCTTTGAACACTTAGGAAGGGCCTTTGTTTTCAGAGAGCCAAACCCTAACTGCATTCCAAGTCCAGGCTATCCTCTGGCTTCAGCAGTGGAGTATCAGGGTGGCCCTATCTCTTATTCAAACTAAACCTAACCTATTCTTGGCGATCCATTTCTAACATTGTTCCTCTTTGGACCTCATGCTTTTAACTGCTCTGCCAGCTGTTTTCTCCCATTGGACTGCCAGCATCAGCATCTGTATTAACACCTTCAGGGAGCCCCTTCAACCTGACCCACGTTCACCACCGGACATTTTGCTGCTCAGCACTATAGCTCCCATTGGAATACCAGGCATCTCCCTCGAGCAGATCTTATGAGAAGAACTGAGTGAGGCATGCTGGCCTCTGCTCTTCTGAAGCTCCTACATATTCTGTATATTAATTATGACTGGCAGTTCTCTGGCCCAGTGCAGAGAGTATAGCTCTGGAGAGCAGTGAGAACAGGACGTGTAAATGACTCCCCTGGCCCCAGAAGGCGAGGTGTGATTTCCTTCCAATAGATTTCAAGCTCTAAATGGATGGTTTAGGCCAATAGAGTAACCTGAAGTGAGCCCACCCGCCCAAGAGCTGAAGGTGCAAAGTAAGTGGGATGTCCCTGGAAATGTTCCCTGTCAAGCTCCCTCACGACTGGCTGTTTCTAAAGATGTGCAAACATGGGTTCCTGGTGTAATCTGGTGTGTAGCTTTGGACTTCCCTGACAGGAGCTGGATAGGTGGCCCAGGCTTGCTTACTTCAGTCCAGATGCTACCCTGTAACTCTTCGGTAGTATAATGAAAGCATATTATATGCATGTCACCAAGCCAAGGGGTATGCTAAATAAAGTGGGTGTCCACTATGTCCCAGTGCTGACTGGTGGGATTGCTTCAATCCAGGCATCCACTCACAGCCCACAGGCCGCATACTATGGAGCCTCACCATGATCACAGCGCAACACAGACTCCTAAACATAATCAAAGCATCTGAGATTCTTTTATGATTTTTATTTTCAGTTTGTAGCATGGTTCTCCCATTGTATTTGACAATGTTATGTGCTGTCTTAGTTAGGGTTTCTATTGCTATGAAGAGACATATGACCTCGGCAACTCTTACAAGGACAATATTTAACTGGGGCTGGCTTACAGGTTCAGAGGTTCAGTCTATTATCATCAATGGTAGGAAGCATGATGGCACACGAGTAGATGGGGTGTTAGAGAGGTAGTCAAGAGTCCTATACCTGGATCAGCAGGCCACAGGCAGGAACAGTGAGCCACTAGGCCTGGCTTCCGCTTCTGAGACCTCAAAGGCCATCCCCCCAGTGGCATACTTCCTCTGACAAGACCACACCTCCTAATATTGACTTGTGAAGACCTTCTTAAGGAGATGTCATATTTTCTGATATTGTCCTTTTTTGGGGTAGAAATATATCCTTTTTTTTTTTTTGTGGGGAGTCGTTAAAATTCCATAATATGATAAAGACTAAAACTACAAGAAGATATAGACTGACGAATCTAGCTGATACAATACCAAACCGACACTCGGAAGTTCATCCCTGGGACAGGCCTATGCACACAGTAAACAAGCAGAAATGGTTTGTTTAGGGCGAGAGGCTCCTCCCGCACTTCAGCTGTCAACGTCCTTGTCTGTGTTCCCTCTTGGAGCTGTAGCGGAGTTCAGAGAGCATACAAGGTAGATGTAGGTTCGGTGCCTTGCTGAGTTGTGAGGAACCCTGGCAAAGTCTGCCACAGTCACCAGTTACTTAGCCACCAGCAGTAGAGTGGAGATTACACACCCACAGTACACGTCACAGACTTATCAAGGTGCAGTCATAGGAGACAGACAGTCAACGGCCTGGACCAGAGGCCAGGCCTAGCAGCCACCCAGGCTCCAAGGGAAGCTGCAAAAGATCTGGCTTAAGAATGGGTCATTAGCTTCATTCTAAAGGAACGAGTACTGGTTCTCCCCACACAAAGGGCTCTGTGGCAGTGAAGAGTTTAACAGCTGCCCTGAGGGCAGGGCGGGGTCCTTAGTGATCCGGAAGTACTTGGTCTGCGGGAATGTACTGATCCAATAGCTCTCCTGTGGCTGGTAGCCTAACCAACTTTAGGCTGCATCTCACTGAAGAAATGCCTCCCTTCTCTTGGAGAGAACAAGTATTGGGAAATGCTGTCCCCTTTCCAGCATAACAACGGCTTTCTCCTCAGAGTCCAGTTCACCTGTCTGTCCAAAAAAAGACTTTTCTTCCTGGGATAAGATACAAGAAGCACACCGAACAGGCCAGCTTAAGCTAGTTTAAAGCCACTGGGTGAGGGCTTTCAGAATAGGGTGATTCTGACAGGAAAAAAAAAAAAAAAAAAAAAAAAAGGCCAAAGTGTGGCTCTGAGGGGATGTGCGGCCAGCCTTATATGTCCATAAAATCAGGTTAAATTGAATATCAAGGGTATCTTTAAAACAGAAAATAAAATCTTTCCCAGCCTAAGCCAGAAATAGAGGAAATGTGACCTTCACCCTTCATGGTCACAGGTGTGGAGAGAATTTGTCTTCCTCAGAATGCCCAGAGCCACGGTCTTGTTTTTGTTTATTGTGTTGTTTGTTTGGCGGCAGGGGTGGGGGTAGCTTTAAAGGGGTTGCTCTTTTGGAAAAGTTAGAAGGTGTACACGGCACAGTCTCAGGGAACAAAGGGGGTCTAGCATTTATAACACCCCTCCACTCCTGGGAGGTGACAAAAATAACATGTGGTGTGGCTACAGGGTATTAGGAGATTCACACGGCTCAGTCTGGGTCTTCAGGGACAGGGAGAATGTTGTTATCCCCTGTCATTCTTGCTGTCTGCTAGGAAACCTGGGCTTTAGGGGAAATTGTGGCTGTGCCTTGTCTACACCCACCAGCACCCCCCAGAGACTTACCTGTCAGTTTACTTTCCAACCTAGGGCCTGTCATATCTAGGAGAGAAGATGGCCCGATTCTTTAGCCTATGAGCTCCAGGCTTAAAGGAGCAAGTCTGAAATCTAAGATGTCCCGGCTTGAAGCAGCCTCGGGCCACTCTCATTGTATGGAGCTGCTGCAGCTTCTCACCTCAGAGGCACTGACAGTGGTGGTTACCCTGGAATGGCCAGCAGTGGATGGCTGGCCTGGCCCGGCCCTGAAGCATCTAATTGGAAAGTCTGCTTACACCACTAACAAACCCACGTGTCCTGGTGAGGCTAACCCTGGAGGTTCAGAGTCATTCAGGACCTGCTGGGTCCCTGAGCCTTGGGACCAGGTTGCACAGAGTTGTTATCAGGTTGTCCTGTGTGCAGTAGATACTCAGAAACATCTCTGGCCTCTGTCATAGATGTCAGCAGTGCTCTGTCCCGTCACATCCAAAGCTACCTGCACAAGTCACCAAATGCACACTTGCCCCACTTAGGAACTGTTTCAGGGGAACCAGGGACTGTCCCGGTGTTGCCAACACTGTCTGATGGTTCCTGGGGGAACCTTGCCGACTTTCTCTCTCTCTCCACACTTACCCTGTTACAGACCCTCTGACGCCATCATCCTTTCCTGACTTGGAAACAGCACTCTTTCATTCCTATCAAGAATTCTTCTCCCAGACTTATCTGGGCACCAGCATCCACGGACCCTCTCATTAACCCCTAAATACAGCACGCTTAGTTCTACCCAAGACGACTGGGTGGCCCCTGAAATCTGAATAGTGACGAAATGTCTCTAGAGTAAGCTCAGGGATTAAAAGCACTTGAAGTTCCTGCAGAATGGGGTTCTGTTCCCAGCACCCACATCAGGAAGCTCATGCCCACTGGTATCTCCAGTTCCCAGGGATTTTAGACCTCTCCCTGATTCCCTGGGTGCCAACACCCATGCGTACACACATAAGTAAAAAATAAAATTAGAAAGAGAGAAGGTCCCTAGCAATGTTCACACCTTGGAAAGTCCGCCTTACACCGCGCTGCTCGGCTGCTGACAGGAGGGAACTCTCTATGGACCCTGCTACAGCCACATCTTGGGTTCGGCCTGGAGGCTGGGAGCAGAGATGACTTCTAAGAAGCTCAGGGGAGTATCAACTTTCTCCAAGTGAGTGGTCAGACTCTAAAGCCAGCCAGCTCCTATCACACATGTCAGGCCTCCAGCAAATGACAGGGCAGGCAGGAACAAGCATAGCTTCAGGGAAACCAAACTGAGCATGGGGTGCTGATGGTTTCTGGGAATTCCTCCGCTCTACTTGACCTCAAGAAACCTCTTTGTCACCACATCTACTCTAAGTCTGATGTCACCACCACAGTGACTTCATCGTTACCCTTTCACCTCCTGCTACCATTCATGAACCCATTCTGTCCGCACACAACAGTTCATCCCCTGTTTTATCCCATTAGCTTGCCCTTCTCCCCTGCTACTCTACGGGCTATCCTTTGGAATCAGAACTAACTTAAGTGGGAGTCAAATTTATCTATGGAGAGGCCCCACGGTAGCACTTACCCAAAGAGGAGCTGAACCTTTCCCATGAGGAGTCCCTCGTCCTTTCAAAAAGCCCTTCTGGAGGTATGTAATCGGCACATGTGAACAAAGTCAGATCACAGACTGACAGTGGGTCACAGACTCTGGGGTAGGGCTGGGGAGCCCAGTGTCTGTTGCAACCTGTACCTGGTGATCCCGGTACATGTACAGAGAAGCAGTGTGCTGGCAGATGTGTCCAGCTTCTTGACAATGGAACACAATGACCTCATCTGCAAGGTTCACACGCTACAATCATGCAAATGAGCTATCAAAAATATTGAGCTGGGAGATGGCTTATTTGGCAAAGTGCTTGCCATACAGTGATGCAGACTGGAGTTCAGAACCCTCATAAAAAGGCTGAGAGAAAAAGCCTATATCAGTGATCCTAACAGGGAGACAGAGACAAGCAAAGCCCTAGAGCTCACAGGCTGGCCGGTCTAGCTGAATCACTGAACTTCCTGGTCAGTAAGAGATCCTGTCCCCCACAAAATTATGTGAAGAACAATTGAAACTGACATCGGACATTGTCCTCTAGCTTTCACATGAAAGCACATACATGTGCGTGCACAGGGACTCATGCATATAACATGCATGCACACATATATACACATACCTCAAAATGTTTTAAATAAATTTAAATTTTTTTTATGTTGTATCACGTTCGTAGCTCTTCTCAATAGCATGTTGCTATGCATAGCCTGAAAGTCATGGGTTAGACATGCCTGTGAGTATGGCCAGCATTTAAATTAGATTTCCTCCCTCTTCTGCACAGTAAACAGCATGTCTTCTTAAAGCCTGTCTGTGAAGGCAAAGCTTCTCACTGCTGATGCCTCCTGACAGCTAGAGAGATTCAAATCATTTGAATAGTTCTGCAGGTCACAGACTTCCTTAGGAAACATGATATAAATTTCCAAACACTTGCAAATTCGGGAGCATACATTGTCCTTTTGATTTACACCCATAATGACACTCGTGCCTAAATTATTTATGTAATATGATAATGCTCCGTCCGTTGTAGGCTCTCTGAGGTGAGCCAACAGATAACCACTTTCCTACCTGAAAACAAAATGTGTCAGGCTAGAATAATGTGATATTTTTGTAAGACTGAAAGGACCAGGTGATTTGCAAATGTCGTGTTTTCAGGGCATGAGTAAAATTCTCATTATTCACAACCTGGGATCCAAGAGGCTGTTGTAAAGGCAAACGAGGTGAAACGTTACAGCCAAACATGCCAAGCACATCAGCCTTGTCCGCTGCTCTCTGGGTATGATTGCCCACACACGCTGATTGTTTTAGGTTTGACATTAACGACCTCGTGGAATTACCTCTTCGCCTCAGCTGCAGAAACCTGTCAGAGATCACTTCTGAATCAGCTGTGCGGCAAACAAGCACAGTACACACAAGAACAAAGGAAAACAGGATGAATCTGTCACTGGGAGACCTAGGAAGCATCTAACAAGATGTAAGCCCACAAATGCTCACTTTTCTGAGTTGCTGTTGCCCGGGATTGCCATGCAGTAAGGGTACCAGACTGATGTCTCCCCGAGGCCGGGTTGGCATGAACGATGGGTATTTGTCTGAAGTACACAGTCTTTGTGACCACTCTCCATGATGGATAGCCCTTTCCTGTGCCTTAAAGGATGGCTTCTGAATACAGAGCACTGTCAGGCCATTTTCCGGGCCTCTCGTATGTCCTTCAGTTCTTTGCTCTCAACCTCATAGAATTAAGCCAATTCCATACAATCAAAGAAGAGAGAAAATGTTTGGAAGAGGGAAGGGATGCCCCTGAAGCCAGAGGAGCTGCCTAACCTTGAGCTGTCAGAATCCTCCAAGAAAGGACAACAGTGCTAGCCATTCAGTCTTACCAAAGCGTAGATCCTGTGGAGATCTCTCATGAGAAACTTGGACAGTAGAAGATAGGGTGGAATGACCTCTATGTGGTAAGTAAGAAGATGTCCTCCTATTCCATGGTCATATGCTGACATTTAACCACCAACGTGACAGCATTATTAAGAGGGAGCTATTAAGCATGATGATTGAGTCCTGGGAACTTTGGCTTTATGCATGAAGTAGTGCAGTGGTTCTCAGCCTTCCTAATACTGCAACCATTTAATACAGTCTCTCATGTTGTGGCGACCCCCAACCATAAAACTACTTCATTGCCACCTCATAACTGTAATTTTGTTACTATTATATCTTGCAATGTAAATATTTGATATGCAAAATATCTGATATGTAGGTGGAGAACCACTGGATTCATGCCGATAAAGGGTAAGGGAACTGGCTACACGTCCTTTCTATAAGGTCCAAACAAGAATTCATCACCACATACCAAATACAGGCTCCTCAGTCATAGAGTCCAGCCTTCAGCATTGGGGGAAATTAAATTCTGTCCACAGTAAGTTACCCAGTGTATTTTATTACAGCAGTAAAAATAAACAGATACAGTGTTTCTGCAAGAACTGAGAACGAATTAACACAGTGACACCATGGGAGGCATGATTCAAGATGGTGTCTAAGACTTCTGAGGATTAAGACCCCTGTGAGTAGGTTAGTAGCTCATCATCATTGGTAATTAAAAGGCCTGACTGGAACAGAGAAGACCTTGAAGAAGGCGAATGTCCATGATGGTCAGTCAACCCAAGGGCTCCCTGCATGTGGTCTCAAGAGTCAAGGCACCACCAATCAACAGCCACAAGCAAATAGACTCAACCAACCCAAAGCAAACCTAAAGGTTCTAGAACCCTGAACCTCGCATGAGACTCCAATCCCTGAGACACATTCCTTTCAACATGCCAGGACTCTGAGCAAGGAGACCAGCGAACCCTGGTCCCCTGTGGGCTCTCAGAAAATGCCACCTGATCATCACATGCTTGTCTAAGTTTCTAAGTTTGTGGTATTTGTTGTATAGGACAGAAAACTGAGGCAGAAACCTGATATTCCTGAAAGGAATATTAACTTGGGGTTATTTACCTAATGGGAACATGTGTTCATGAAAAGGAAAGGTTTACTTGGGATGGACTCTGTTGAACTGAGTTAGTTGGAAAAACTATTATAAATTCCAGAATTGATGGACTAACACTATTGCCCCATTGTTTTTCACTTAGCTGAGTGACATGTGTTCAATGACTTCTGGTTTCTGGCTTTTTCAGCACGCCTTTGTCTTCCACATTCCTCGTCAATACCTTGTTTAGAATCAAGGTCAAATTCGAGGGACTGTCTTTGTATGTCATCTTCTGATAATAGTTCTCAGCCTCCCCTATGATCCCTACTTACAAGCAGTTATGGTGACCTCCAGAGGTGTCACACAAGTGCTGACAATTAAGCACCATGGCCTGGGGTTCTGACCACCTATTAACAAAGCCTCTGGTACCCTCTTGGCTTTGAGTGCCAGGAGAATGAGCTCTCGTCAATGACATCACCAGCTCAGTAAAATACCAGGCACTCTGCATCCTCAACACATCAAAACTGTCTTCTCCAGTAACCCCTTGTTATGTTTTGTGTATGCCTGGCCCAGGGAGTAGCACTATTAGAAGGTGTGGCCCTGTTGAAATAGATGTAGCCTTGTTGGAGTAGGTGTGTCACTGTGGGTGTGAGCTTTAACACCCTCATGCTGGAAGCCAGTATTCTGGTAGCAGCCTTCAGATGAAGATGTAGAACTCTCAGCTCCTTCTGCACAATGCCTGCCTGGATGTTGCCATGTTCCCACCTTGATGATAATGGACTGAAGCTCTGAGCCTGTAAGCCAACTGCAATTAAATGTTGACCTTATAAGAGTTGCCTTGGGAGCTGGAGAGATAGCTCAGCAGTTAAGAACCCTGACTGTTCTTCCAGAGGTCCTGAGTTCAATTCCCAGCAACTACATGGTGGCTTACAACCATCTACAATGTGACTCAATACCTTCTTCTGGTATGTCTAAAGAGAGCTACAGTGTACTCATATGTGGGGCAGTGGGCTATGAAAGATACCCTGATTCTTGGATAAGATAGTTGAATCCCCCGAAAGGGATGGCAGGCACATTCCCAGTCTCCCAGGAGATCAAAGTCGCACATAGCTGCAGCCCCCAACAGACCCCTGTAGAGAGGTTTGAGACAGACCAGTCACATAGGGCAATGCCTCAAGCCCCTCCTCCACAGGTGAGGGTGTGACCACAGGTCATGTGGGCTCAAGACAGATCAATCAAGGAGGACATCACCCCAAGTCCTGCCTCCACAGGTGAAGACCTGACCACAGGTCATGTAGGCTCAAGACAGATCAGTCATAGAAACAGGACCATGTCCCCTAATATGTAGATGAGGTCTTCCCAAGCTCTCAGGCCAAACCAATAGGAAGTACCTGCTGTCAGACACTGACCCATTCAAAAACTGTATTTAAGAATCGTGTTCAGGATTAAAAGTGTACAGGAATTATTCCATCATCTGAGAGCTTCTGTCATAAGAGCTGTAACACTGTCGCCTGGGGAAGAGATCTGCTCTCCCGAAATCGCTGCCAGAAGCTCCCTATACCCCTCACCGGCTCAACCTGTCCCGAGCAACTGAAGTGGCAGCAGCAGAAAGGAGAAGGACTGGCAGCAGGAGCTGGCAGTCCTGCCTGAGTTCTCGCCCCTCACCCAACCCACCCATCTAGCTGGGCAAGAGATCTCCATGGAAAAGGCCCAGGCCCATGATCCCCCCCACTACATACATACATACATACATATATATATATATATATATAATATTTTTAAAAATTTTAAAAAAGAGTTGCCTTGGTCATAGTGTTTGTTCACAGCAACAAAACCCTAACTAAGAAAACCCTTAGATGCTCAAGTATAACTGGGACATTTATATTACATCAATGAATTCATCACAAGTTAGCACCCCAAACCCCTACAAAGGTGCTGTGCTCTGGCCTCTTCCCTCACCAAGAGCCTGTGGATTCTTCATGGATAGAACTTTGGTTACCTTGTGGCACTTTGGTCTTTCTATCACAACGTAACTCTTAAACATCATGCATTCCATCCCAACAGAGTAGCCATTATAAGGCTGTCTCCTTAAGAGGGGTTCGCTTGATGAGTGGCTACTACATCCTCAGAACATGTTGCAGATGTACTATGTTCCCTTGTATTATAAATGATAAATCTCCAAATATAGCAATTTTAGCAGAGCAGCTTTGATAACAGCTGGTGTTTGCTGCATAACAAACAGGCCCATAACTCAGTAAGTTAGCAGCTGAGGTGGGCTGTGTTTCGAACTTCCATGGGTATACTGGTGGTTTTCTTTGATGGTTTTTGCTGGGCTTTTTCCAAAACTTCACAGAGTTGGACTGTGAGCCTGGAGATTTATCAGCATGCCTGGTGGCTCATGCTTGATACCTCTAGGCACATCTGTTGTCTTATGTAGAGCCCCTTACTCTCCTTCAGGTTAGCCTGGGTCTTCCACAGTCTTCTCAGGTTAGCATTCCAAGGAACAGACACAGAAGCAACACACCATTGAAGGCCTGCTTCAGAAGTCAGGAGACGATGCTTCCTCCACATTCTGTTGCTCAAAGTATATCATTATGTGACCAGCCCAGATTAGAGGACCGGAGAGGTTAAGCTGAGAACAATGGTCCCATAGCAAAGATGGCGACACCCAATTGGAGACAACATGAGCGGATGTTTTGCAATCTACTGATCGGCCCTGTTTAGTTTCCTTCTCTCACTTAAGTTCATGTGAACATGGTCTCTGTCCCTCCTCCTTCTTTTCCTTGTCGCCTCTCCCTCTTTCTCTCTCTTCCTCTCTTCTCCATTCTCTTACACACACACACACACACACACACACACACACATACACACACACACTCATCATTATCTTGCTCCTTTTTGACATTGGCCAAGCATATCCCCTGGCTCTTCCTTAGAGATGAGTTCTTCTCAACAGTACATCCAATCCCTTAACCATACCAAATGGCCCAGTGTCACCAGACTTGTCTGAATCCAAGGAGGAGGCCTTTCTCAAACCTGCAGTACCTTTCCACCCCAACCCTCAGCTGCTTCTCCAAACCAGGAAGACCAAAACAAGTGAAATTCCATGTCCTGGGTTTTTTTTTTTTTTCTAACTATGTATCTTCATGTCTGTGTGTGGGTCTGAGCATGTGAGTGGAGTTATCCACAGTGGCCAGAAAAGGGAATTGGATCTCCTGGAGCTAGACGTACAGGTCTATAAGTCACATGACATGTGTGCTGGAAACGATACTTGGGTCCTCTCAAAAAGCAGTATGTGCTCTTAACCACTGAGCTATCTCTCCAGCCCAGGGATTCCGTGTGCCGATAACTCTTTTTACAAAGAGAAGTTGCAGATTATCAGAGGTGAGGAAGAGTAAAGACTGGTCTGGCTTCAGAAATGAGGGAACGAACAGGACATCAAGACAAGGGATGGACACACATACAATGTGGACAAGGGATTTGTTACATAGACAATAAAAACTGATTAGACAAGAGCCTAGAAACAACCAACACAGCAGGCCGATCAAAGACCCAAATCTCAAAGTTCCTGGAGAACCTTGGAAGTGATTCTGGAGTACGGATGAGTTTCACTGCTGTGATGTACATTCCCATGAGCAGGGGAAGAGGGCTAAAGGCAGACCCCAGCCTGAGGAGCTCTGGCTATGTCCCCTTCACACTGTCTCCTTGAGAGGAGATGAGCCCTCATAAAAGGGCACGGCAGAATCTGATTACTCGGTAGAAATGGCCAAGTTAATTAACTTGATAAATTTCAGCTTTCCTGTGTGCGGTATAGACACGGGCATATTCTGAGAAAATATAGGATTACTTCTCCCTAGAGAAAAGTCCACTAATAAAAAGCCATTAACCTATGTTCTTTCAAAGTCTAAAATCACTGAGGAAGCAAGCCGTTTCCTCCTCTTGTGGGAGCATTCTGGGCATCCTCTTGAACCCATGTGGCCACTCAAATTGCCACGGTCTAACAGAAAACAAGCAAATAAACTCAGAGGCTTATCTGCCACATTAAGAGTTACGGGTGGTGAGACGCACGGTATGAGAAGAGGGAAAAGAGACAGATTTTCAAAGGCACAACTTAGAAATTATGTTTTTGAGGATTGGGTTCGTTTTTTTGAAAACCAGCTTGGTACATTTCTATTTTAAAATTAATGTCATATACTTCATCAAACATGCTATTTCCAGCAAACTGCACAGATAATTAAGTCTAATTTCAATGATGTTTGAAATAAGGGCAATAAATCTTTATGGGTCTTAAACGCAATCTATACTGAAAGTTCATTTAAATTTCATCTTCATACAGATTTTTCTCAACTTTGGAAAGTTTTATGAGTTCGTCTAGCCAATGCAATGGTTGCATGGCCAAATTTGAGGGAAGAGGAAAAGGAGAAAGCTACTAGAGTTGTCCTGTTTACACAGAGGGCAGCTTCAGTCCCTCACTGCCTGTCCTTCCTGGCTTCTAACCTTGCCAGCCGGGCCAGTAGGCAGGGCAAGAGTTGAGGCGAGGAGGAATGAGGTGAATTTCCCCATAGCTTCGGTATTGTGAAGTGCACGGCCCTTCTTTCATGGACCTGTTCCCACCACCCATTGTAGAAAGTGGGAAGTCATCCTGTTGGCCTGTGCACTAGGCCCCTGGATGTCTCTGCCTTGTCACCTGTATGCCCCATTATCTGGCCAGCTCTGCTGGATAATCTTTAGACACACATTTCTAGAACCCTGACAGGTTTTTTTTTTCTTTAGTGGTCAGCACATGCTTTCTGTAAAGGGGGACCCGATTACTGCTTTCTGTGGTACCTGTAGAAGAGAGTTGCTGGTATGGATTGGCCCTTGTGACAAAATGTTAGGTGGGGAAAGGCCACTGAGAGGAACTTTTGTGTTCTTAGTTTTCTGTTTCAATAACCTCATCTACATATTTCCAAGAAAATACTTATAAAGGCTTACCATAAATCTCCATTTTTCAAATGCATAAAACATATTTGACGTGATCTGAAACTATCCAGGGACAGTCTGTGCAACCAACTGGGAATCATCCCCACCCAAAGTAAACAGAGTCAGACTGAGGATGAATTAAACACAAGGTTTGACCCTTGACCACTTGGCCTTCTGACTAAGGAGAAAGGTTATATAACCATTCTTTTCTGCATCTACTTCTTACTTAGTTGTAGCCCAGGCTGGCCCCGAGTGTGTAGTCCAGGCTGGACCTGGCAACCCTCTTACTGTCCCCAGAAGAATAGCTGCAGTTGTTCCAAAGGGTCACTGCTGCGAACTGAGCTGGAATATGTTTATTCCTCTCTTCTGAGCTTGTACTAGCAGAGATGATACCCAAAAATGGTTAAATATCACACTTGACATTTTTTAAAGATGCAATCAGATCTGAATTGTTTTCTGTGTTGAAGGAGAAATTAAATAATTCATAACACTAACCACAGTTGTCCGAACAAACACTCTTTGTCAGAAGTCCATTGTTGTCTTCGGCGGGTCATGAATTTGTATTCCTAGCAAGTAGGCCAAGTCTTCCTCCCTTCCAACATCAGGATTTAACTGAACACCAAAGCACTCTCAGCCACAACACAAAATCACTTCTTCTTCAGATGCAGATACTGTATCACCTGATTCATTCCTAATTATATATTCACCCCAAACATTGTTGACTACCCTGCTCACATTCCAGCTCACTCAAGCACCTTCAAGTGCCTTCTGTGAGAATCAGGAGCAGTAACCTTCCTATCCTAATCCAAGAATGAATTCTAGTTTTAAGTAGAACTTCAGTTACGTCAAGGAGTGCAACATAGCTTAGCAGTAGAACATTTGCAGTATCTCGGGCTCCATCCTTGGTCCTGACAGGGAAGAGACAGACAGACAGACAGTGAAAGAGATTTAATTGCAGCATTTTATTTGTAGATCTTCAATAGCCATTCCTCTTTAAGGGCAGCTGTGAAGGGACCAATTACCTCAGGCCCGGGCTTTCAGAGTAGTAAGTAGTAAATCAGAGTTCAGTCCAACATCTTCACAGACTCCAGGACTTCAAATACCACCTTTCAGGCAAAAGAAAAGCAGTGAGCACCGCACAGGACAGCTATCGGGGTATCATTCAGCTGCACAGATGCCCGGGGACAGTAGGAGCCTATGCACTCCCAGTCCTTCTAGTCTTTTCTTCTTTGACGGCCATCTTCGTCCTAATGGGCCACTGCCTGATGGCTACACACAGTTGTGGGCACCAAGTTTGGCCTGTCTACTTTTATTTCTCTCTATTCTAAGAGAACTGCTCCCTACTCCTGTTAACCATACCTGAGACTATGAAAATGCAGACCTTACCTCAGGGATTTCTATCTAACCCCTGATGAAGTCTGAAGAACCATGATGTCTTTATGTAGCAAGAAATGTCCATCAGATGCTCCCAAGAACACTGTCTTATGTATAAGTCACATTCCCTGTCACACGGTCCTTGCTTAATAGGTCTGTGGTACATACTCGTACACATCCAAGCATCCATAATCATTCATTCTCTCTCTCTCTCTCTCTCTCTCTCTCTCTCTCTCACACACACACACACACACACACACACACACACACAACCACTTATATGCTGTACCACAAGGCCACCTCAACCCCCACTTCCAGAGAGAGGTCTGCCACCTGAGAAGGCAGAGAACCAGAGGCTCCTTTGCCTCTTGGCTTCCCAGTGATGTTCGAGAGGACACAGAAAATGCTTGCGCCAGGCACAGAAGCTGTGGAAAGTCTGTGAGGTCTCATAGCAATGCTTCCCATACCATCTAGAAAATAACTCTCATAAAAGGAAACATGAGACAATGCAGAGACATAACACAGGGCAGGATGAGAGAGAGAGAGTATGGAGACTCAAGGTTAATATCCAGAGAGGCCAGGTGGGCTCCACCATTCCCAGCTGAGAAGACCCAAATACTCTGCCATAGGTTCCCCAGAGGGTGGTGTCTGTAGAAAAGAGACAACCAAATAGGAAATCAGGATGAGTAGCCCTAGGCAGCCTCCGGCTTCAGAGAATCTTTGCAAACTTCAGGGCAAGCTGGATACATCACACATGGCCTCTAATCTCAGGAGGAGCTCTGTAATGAGAGCTAACCCCCTATAGCAAGAACTGGAGACTGTCCCTTAGACCTCAGGGACCCAGCCACCCACTGACTCTTTGTCACTAGGAGAACCCACAGGTTCTGACTGAAACTCAACTGCAGTCTAACAAGCCATGGGCACAACTAACTGAGATTTAGAAAACTATAAAGCAGTAGTTCTGAGACCCTTTAATACAGGTCCTCATGGGGGTGGCTCCCAACCATAAAATCATTTTTGTGGCAACTTTAGAACAACAATTTTGCTAGTGTTATGAACTGTAATATATCCTGTGTTTTCTGATGGTCTTAGACAACCCCTAAAAGTCTATTGACTTCCAAAGGAGTCTCAACTCACAGGTTCAGAGACTCTGCTATAGAGATTAACTGACTTCAGAAAAATATAGTCCCTTGCCCCTCTTGTCATCCGAGTAGGCTCCTGAGATTCTGAGGCAGTACTCTACGCCTACTCCTTGGTTACTCCTGTCTCTGAACACAGCAAGGAGGGCAGAGTTTACAGAACAGGTGCCTCCCAGGGAAGCAGGAAACATCAACATTCCCTACAGACCCTGGACTAAGGGAAGACACAGTGCCCTGGACCAAAGCCAGCCAGGGACAGAGTGCCCTGTTCCAGGTGACTGTCATCGGGAATGCATCCAACGTATTATTGGATCAAACAATCTCACCTTTCCTTTCTTTCTTCTCTCACATCAAAGACATGTTTTTGCTCAAAATATCTTTTTGGTTGTTCTATAAGATGATACAGCATCAGTTCAAATTTCTTTTCTCAGGTAGCACAACTAGACAGAGATAGTGGCTTCCGGCCCCAAAGACAGAGACAGTCCGCAGGTGCTAGATAGACACTGCCGATGGTTGGCAGCCTATAAGATTCTTGATGATCCCACCCTCTCTCCTTTAGTATAGCCTTGATCCTAGTGGTTTGTATCTAAAGACTGAAATACATTATGTGGTAATGTCAGTTCTCAGGTTAATTTCCAGAACGGTCATGGCTGTCCTTCTCTGTTCTCAGTCAGGCTGCAAATGCCAGGTGCCCTGTTCTCTGTTGCTCTAAAGAGGTCCACAGGACAAAGAACTGGCTGGCAGCCATCAGAATTGAGCCCCATCAGTCTTACACATCAATGACTTGGAGACGATGCTCTACCCACCAACCTTCAGATGAATCCATAGCCCAGATCTTATTTCACTAACAGATGTTTGAGAGACTCAAAGATGGGGGCCAACCAAGCCACAACACACAGATCCACGTACACAGAACCTCTAAAGTTGGCTGAGGGTGTAGCTTGGTAGCAAAATGACTTGTTAGGTATATGTGACACTCTAGATACTGACACGGAGGGGAGGAAAGCACAAAACGAACTGCATGGCTTTATTTGTTTGTTTGCTTTGATTTTTTGTTGTTGTTATTTTAGAGGTGGGCCTTTGGCTTTATTTTCAAATCTTTTGTCTCATTGGGTTTTTTTATCTGAGAGAAAAAAGAAAAACAGAGAGTTGTGTGGGTAGGGAGTTAGTAAAAATATGGGAAGAGTTAGGGGAGGGAAAACCATGGCCAAAATATATGTATGAAAAAAATTTTAGTGAGAAAACCACCGAAGGCATAAAACTCTAAGGTCCCCCCCCAAATTGTTATTTAAATATTTTTGTGGGGTCACTTACCATTCGATAGATAACTAACACACACCACCTACAAGCTGTTTTCTTTCAGAATAGAAAATTGAATTTCCCTGGATTGGAGGATTAATTGCCTTTTCTTGACTCACTTAATTTTTACCCAAGAGCATGTTTTATGAGCTGCTCATTTTTACTTCAAAGAAAAGAAAGAGCCCTTATGGTTTAAACCTTCCCTCCCCTTTGCTGCCCTGTTTAGATTCCTTGCAATCTAACTTCTTACATTTTTTTTTTTAATCATCAAAATAGAAGGACAGAGAAGAGGAGCCAAAGACGTGTTCTCTGCACACACAGCTCGTCTCTCATCAGAGAGCAACGTTCCCTTCAATCTCAGTGTCTGGCCTCCTGCTCTATCAAGGGTTGCGAGATTACATTCTTCCCCACGTTACCTGGAAGAATTGTTCCTTTTCATTTCTTATGCACTAGCTGTTCTGACAGAAAAATCTTTGTGCAAAACATAAAGAACTCATTATTTAACCAATGAATGCTTCAGTTGCCGGGGCTATATTATGGGATTGTGACATTTCTCTCATTCCCGCCCTACTGTGGAGGCTACATTGCTCATTACCAAACATCTCAAATGGTTTTGATCGAGTCAAAAGGCTGCTCTAATCATCTTGAATGTTGGCTGACTACTGTGGCTGCCTTCTGCAATGCAAGTTCTAAGTCACATTCACAGAGGAACATTCTGAATCTCACTTTGTCCCCATGTGCCAAATAGCACAGAAGACAGAAGCCACCATAAGATGGTCTCAAGCACCCCTAAATCTATTCTTACTGGAAATCCCTTGGTTATACAGAAATATAACAGAGGGAATTCTGAGTATGAAGTATCCTGTGGCCATAGCCAGAGCAGGCTGGATGGGAGACCCTTCACTATAGAAGGGGGTCAGCTGGGCTTCAGGACCTTAAAAGTTCTAAGAAGGGCCTTACCCCCACCCCGTGTCCAATAAGGATCTGGACACACAGCTGCCCTCTCCTCCCCTCTCCTCCCTCCAGCATGCAGAGGCACCATGGACCCCTTGGCGGGACTGGATTACATCTCTGCTGTCCCTCCCTTGGAGTACCCTGGCACCCTGAATCACACGCGTGCCAGCTCACGAGTTTGATGGTAAATCTTAATGGTCAACTTGATTGGATCTGTAATCAACTTCAAGACACACCTATGGGTGGATCTGTGAGGCATTTCAGGAAGGAGTTCCTGAAGGGAAGCCCCATCCCTGCAGAGTGGGCCGTACCTTGTAGCTGAGGCCCAGATGTATGGATGTCTAAGGAAAGGCAGTGTTACCTGCTGTCTGTCTCTGATTCTGGCTGGTGAGATCAAACATCTGTCCGATTGCTGGCGAAGCTGTCCTCCTTCTGATGAAAGGACCTGAGTTCTTTGTCCTTCCGATCTGAACTGATGACTCCCCGGGAATCCTCAGGCCTTCGGGATCTGATTAAGATCTAGGAAGCAGTCCTGCTGGCCAAGTAGCTACCTCAGCAGCATGCAGACAGCCACCATTGAACTACCCAGCCCCTGTTCTATAAGCCATTCTAATAAATACCCTTTGTAATATATACTCGTGTAAGTATTGGTTATATAAAAATCATACAACCTATTACACAACTGAACTCCTATAATACATAGTCATTCTCTCCATTCCATTCTAGAGAACACTGGCTATTTCCCTCTCATGGAAACACCAAGGAGAAAGCTGTCAAGAATCAGTAATGATTGAATGAATGAATGAATGAATGAATGAATGAATGAATGCATTTCATCACATCATTGAGAGATAAATGGGCAAGTGTCTCAAAAAGGGAAACACACACATCTAGGTACCAACTGCCCAAGTAACAGCAATATGGGAGGTAAGACCCGCTCGCTCTTCAGGAGTTGGGACGAGACAAACCTGCTCCTTGACCTAACACTGTGGCCCTTTAATACAGTTCTGCAAACTGTGCTGACCCTCAGCCATACAATTATTTTCATTGCTACTTCATACTGTTACGAATCATAATGTAAATAGTTTGGAGGTACACGTTTGCCAAAGGGGTCATGCTGCACAGACTGAGAACGATTGCTGTATGGCAAAGGCCTGGCTATTGGACGTGGAACTTCTTCACACACCTCAGTCAATTGACCGAAGGGACTTCTCAGTGCCTGGTGTTTCCTTTACCTCTGCTTGGCTAAACATTTGCAGGCCCGTGGCCTGCTAACACGTATGTGATGGACTCGTGGCCCAATGTGGCCCTGACTTGAGATGAGAGCAGATGAATGGCTTGACCTTGACATCAGCCCGCAGAGTGGTCACGGTCTAATCAAGTTAAAAGCCACCCTTTCCTGTTTGCTCTGGCTCATGCCTGCTTGCAAGGTAGAGGAGGCACCGTGACCCTCCCTGTCCAAACCTCTGCTCTGCATGGCCAACCAGTGATCTCCTGGGCCTCTATGTGATGCAGGTCTTTGTTCTGACTCCCTGCCTTTCTGCTTTCCCAAAGGTCAGCATGTCCTCCTTGGCCCTTGTCAACTGCCTTTTTCTCCTGGTCCTTCCACAGATGTCATGAAGAAACACTGAGGGGAACTATTTCACCAGGAGTGCCATTCACCACTAAACCGAGGACACTCAACTGAGATGACCCAGTCTGGATATGAAGCCTTTTGGATATTCCTCACGGCTGAGTAGACTGATCCAAAGCGAGTCCTAAGAGCCAGCTGAGAGGGGAAGAGCAGTGCCACAACCAACGGGCACACACAGTTTTGATACATATGGGAGTGAGCACCTTGAGAGGGGAGCCATCCCCCGAGGCCATCTCCTTACTGCATCTCCAGCCCTGCTTCCTCCCTGTGGGTGGGGTCGGCACACCGTCCAGCCCTGTGTATACAGCAACTGAGATGAGAAGGTTTTGGGGTCTGGGGAGCACTCCATGTGCTTCACAGTCATCCTCGCTTCCTCTCTTGGGAGATCACAAGTCTAGCATGCAAATACCTTTCAGTCGCACCCCTGTTCTCAGGTTTGACTCAGAACCTGGAAAATGGAAGGCGCTTAAGTTAGTTCCTGATGCTACTGTAACAATCGCGGTACCCAGGGTAGCTTTATAAGGCACAAGTTGAAGATATAACAGGGTTTGAGGTCAGAATCCCGTGCACACAGTGCGGAAGTCAAGATTGGCCGGGCTGCCTCTTTCAAGTGGTGCTATCTTCAGAGGCAATGGCTGCCAGTCAGATCTTCCCACCTTAAACCTAGCGTCTCACCTGCTTCTCTCTTCCACACCCGGGGCCCTGCCCAGACACCCTAAGATAGTCTTATTGTCAAACCAACTGACTGCCAACCATGCCCACATCTGTCACTTGAATTTCTCTTTACATTTATTTTTTTTTTAATGCCACGGTGTTCAGCTGGTGTTTCGGTTGAGGACAGATTCACTAATTCTAGATTATAAACTCCATCGCAGCAGGTCAGGGTCTGTTGTCTGTTGCCATGGCAAAATACTTGAGGCAGGTACATTATAGATAAGTTTATTTAGCTTGCAACTCAAGATCGTATTGCTCGGTATTTGGAGAATGCCTCTTAGAGCTGACCTCATGGGGGTGAATGAATGGAACAGATAGCAAGATGGAAGCCCAGAGCCAGGCTTGCTTGGTCATGGAGAACTCAGTCCAAGGGTCCAGCATTAGTCCCTCCTAAGGGCAATGCCCCTGGGACCTTTCTACCTCGCCCTTATTCTTTATGGCATTGTGGCCTCACCACCTCGACAATACTACATTGAGGACCAAGTTTCCAGCCCCCGACTCTTTGAGGGACACCCAGCAATGCCCCATCCTAGCATGAAACCTCCAAGTTCCACTTTTCATCCTCAAAGCATTCTGATTTCAAAAAAGAGGAAAGGCCTCAGAATCCCACTCCTGATCAGCCTCAAAGACAACTGGTGGCACGGACAGACAGTGATGAGAACATGGTCAGGGGTTCACTTCCCTGGCAGTGCTGTCTAAGTTGCTCACTGGACAGTGCTCAGAACATGGTACATGTCTTCTAAGTTGCAGAAAACATTGATTGGATATTTTAGATAAGTCAACAGAAGCCAGATATATTTTATATGTTGATTTCCATTGGATCTGCTCCATAAGTCCAGGGAACTGGATCCCACTGAATGGCGCAGTGTGTGAGGGAGAAGGCTTGATGGAGGAGCAGGCATTGTCCCTGTGGTGGAAAAGGCTGAACCCAATCAACTACCAAATGTCTACCTCCTCTTTCCCTTCCAATGTGGCTTTCTCTCCACCAGATGCCAGTTTGCCCTTGATCCTAGGGGACCAACGGGGATGAGGGGGACTCCTTGGTCCTCTCTAAAACAGCTTCCCTGGGTACCACGGGTACAGAGTGCTATCCATTTCAGAAATGAGTTCCTGATGCTCATGGCTCTGGCCTGTCAGGGCACATTATCTCTTGGGCATCTGCAGGGCAAAGCATCACCACCAAGACATGAGGGTAGAAATGCAGATGACTCCTCCCTCTGACACTCTACACCAGATTGGAGTCACACTCAGATACTGTTCCCACAGTGAGGACTTGGCCCCCCGATCTCTGTATGGAGATTTGTGGGACGTGACACAGCCACTCATGGAGTGTACGTTCACCCTGCCTGGAGTCCTGGGGGCATCAGTACCCTGATTTTTGGTTTTTAGCACCCATTGGTCAGGTCCAATATGGTCAAATCTAACATGTCTAAGTGCCTGGGTTCCCATTCCAAAACCCCATCCCCCAGATACACATAAAAATCCAGAATGATTTCATGTAAAAAGTCATTTTGTGTTGGGTTCTATTGCTACTACAGCTGAGCGGTGGCTGAAGGGGTTTCCTTACCATTTTTTCATGGAACTGGTTACTATCCACCTAGTCCCCAAAGAAGTTGCAAGTTTATGTTTTACCACAGTGTGTTGAACTAGAAACCGTTCATTTTTCCTGTGACTTTAACAAACAGGAATTATTGGTAAGATGGGAAATAATCATTTTAAATGTTTTATAAAAATTTTCATATTATTTTAAAATTATAAATTTATTTAAATTTCTAAAACTTAAAAATGTATAGGTGAGTTTCCACATTGGGACTATGTTTCAAGCTTCACATGTTTTAATTAGATATTTTATTTATTTTCATTTCACATATTATCCCCCTTCCGAGTTTCCCCTCTACAAACCCCCTATCCCACCCTCCCTTACCCTGCTTCTATGAGGGTGCTCCCCAACCCACCCACTCCTGCCTCACTGCCCTAGCATTCCTCTATACTGGGACATCAAGCCTTCACAGGACCAAGGGCCTCTCTTCCCATTGATGCCAGATAGAGACCTTTCCGCTCCTTCCGTCCTTCTTCTAACTCCTCCATTGGGGTGCCTGTGATCAGTCTAATGTTTGGCTTTGACCATCTGCATCTGTATTTGTCAGGCTCTGGCAGAGCCTCTCAGAAGACAGCTATATCACGCTCCTGTCAGCAAGCACTTCTTGGCATTAGCAATAGTGTCTGGGTTTTGGTGTCTGCATGTGGGATGGATCCCCAGGTGGGGCAGTCTATGGCTGGCCTTTCCTTCAGTCTCTGCTCCACTCTTTGTCCCTGTATTTCCTTTAGACAGGAACAATTATGGGCTAAAATTTTGGAGATGGGTGGGTGGCCCCATCCCTCAACCGGGGGCGGTGCCTAACCTCTGGATATGGTATCTACCGGTTCTTCATCACCTTTGTGGGGTATTTCAGCTAATGTCATCCCCGTGGGTTCCTGGGAGGCTCTTGCTTTTCTGGCATCCGGGACTTTCTAGTTGCTACCCCAGTACCCCATCCCCCCTTGCTACACACCTCTGTTCAATTTCCTAACCCTCTGTACACCTCCTCCACCTCCCATACCTGATTCTGCCCCTCTTCCATCCTCTCCTTTCTTCCTCCAAGTCTCTACCACCCTCTACTTTCCTTGATTATTTTGTCCTCTCTTCTAAGTAGGACTGATGTATTCCTTCCTCTTGAGCTTCATGGGTATTCCAAGCTCTTTGCCAAGTATCTACGTATCAGTGAGTTCATACCATGTGAGTTCTTTTGTGACTGAGTTACTTCACTCAGGATGGTACTTTCTAGAGCCATCCATTTCCCTGTGAATTTCATGAAGTCATTGGTTTTAATAGCTGAGTATTATTCCACTCCTCTACTGAAGGTCATCTAGGTTCTTTTCAGCTTCTGTGTATTACAAATAAGGCTGCTATGAACATAGTGGAGCATGTGTCCTTGTTATGTGTTGGAGCATCTTTGGGGTATATGGCCAGGAGTGGTATAGCTAGGTCCTCAAGTAGTACGATGTCCAATTCTTTGAGGAGCTGCCAAACTGATTTTCACAGTGGTTGTACCAGCTTGCAACCCTACCAACAATGGAGGAGTGTTCCTCTTTCTCTATATCCTTGCCAGCATCTGTCATCACCTGAGTTTCTGATCCTAGCCATTCTGACTGGTGTGAGGTGGAATCTCTGGGCTGTTTTGATTTGCATTTCCCTGATGACTAAGGATGTTGGACATTTCTTTAGATGCTTCGCAGCCATTTGGTATTCCTCAGGGAGAATTCTTTGTTTAGCTCTGTATCCTATTTTTAAATAGGGTTATTTGTTTTCTTCTATAATTTTGTTGAAGATATTTACTGCCCCTTTAAGTGGGGAATCTTGGCTCTCTTCTATTCCTCTTATCCTTAGATTTGATCTTCTCTTTGTGTCCTGGATTTCCTGGATGTTTTGGAGCTTTTGCATTTTGCATTTTTTTTTTTACTATTGTGTCAATGTTTTCCATGGTATCTTCTGCACCTGAGATTCTCTCTTCTATCTCTTGTATTCTGTTGGTGATGTCTATGACTCCTGATCTCTTTCCTAGGTTTTCTATCTCCAGGGTTGCCTCCCTTTGTGACTTTTTTTTACTGTTTCTAATTCCATTTTTAGATCTTTGATGGTTTTGTTCAATTCCTTCATCTGTTTGGTTGTGTTTTCCTGTAATTCTTTAAGGGATTTTTGTGTTTCCTCTTTAAGGGCTTCTACCTGTTTACCTGTGTTGTCCTGTATTTCTTTAAGGGATTTATGTCCTTCTTAAAGCCCTCTATCACCATCATGAGATGTGATTTTAAATCCAAATCTTGCTTTTCTGGTTTTGTTGGGGTATCCAGGACTTGCTGTAGTGGGAGAACTAACTGGGTTCTGATGATGCTAAGTGGCCTTGGTTTCTGTTGCTTAGGTTCTTGCACTTGCTTCTCATCATCTGATTATCTCTGGTGTTAGCTGGTCTTGCTGTCTTTGACTGGGGCTTGTCCCTCCTGTAAGCCTTTATGTCACCACTCCTGGGAGACCAGCTCTCTATGGACAGAATTTAAGTATAGAGAGCTGTGACACAGGGTCAGCTCCAGGCTGCTGATTGAAACTTGAAGTATCCTGTCCCAGGCTGTTTCTTGGTTCCTATGTCCTGAGGACTCTGAGTGCGTCCCTCTTGGGCCAGGTAATTGAGCAGAAGTGCTGGTCTCACCTGTGCTCTCAGGTGTGTCAGCACTCCTGGGAGACCAGGTCTCTCCCGCAAGCTTCACATTTTTAAGCTGTAGTTTTCTGTGAATGTAAATAATTATTTTCTTTGGAGAAGACAAATTCCCACCTGTGTCTCTGAATATATTCCCATATAATGTAAAAAAAATTCTGTCTGTAGTTATATTTGTTCCTGTTTCTGAAGTGTGGTTGCAGAAGGGGGCCTCTCCCTGTCATCTTTAAAACCCATTCCCAACTTACATGACCTCCCAATGAAGTCAGCATTTGGGGCATTAATTCAGCTTTGTCTCAAATATGTGTTGTGAATTTGGTTGCATTTATAGAATAGAATTTTTATTTTAAATATTTTGTTTCACAAAAAAAACCCCACATTTCAAAGACAGTGAAACAGCCAGGATGGCTGCTCCTGAGTTAGGAATCCTAGCTGTAACTGTACACATGAAGAATGTAAACTGCCTTCTGTGCATTAACTCGGCATACAACCTTTGACATCTATGTCCACAAATGCACATTTCCACAAATCACCTCTATTTATAAATGACCACAACTCAGGCTAAGTGTACAAAGAAACCCGCATAGTAGTCCAGAATTTCAGCTGCTCCATACTCCCACTCGTGGCAGTACAAAAGACTGCTTTGAGTATTTGTTACTAATGCAGATCATTAAAATGAAAAAAAGTTCTAAATAACAACAAAAACATTTCCAAATGAATAATTAGTTTAAAATGCCCGAAGTGTTTAGTAGGGGAGAGAATTCACTCATTATTAAGGTTGACTTCTGTTTATTACGTATTTCCTGTTTGTGGGGGGGGGATGCACCCCATGCTGTGAAGACACATTATCCCATCACATTGTTATCCCAGCAGCCAAGTCCTGGAAGGTGGAGCATCTTCCAGGTGGGTCGATGCCTGTGTCAGCACCCAGGTGTGTGGCACTGTTGCCAGATACCAAGAGATGATCTTCTTGTTGTCTAACCTGTTGTTTGTAAAGCACAGAATGCAAGTCATTTACAAGGTGAGATGGTCCAGAGTGTCTTCCAGGACGCGCTGGAGCCACCACCTCCTTGCTAGGTCTGAGACGCTTTTGTGACTCTCATTTCCAACTTCCTGTGGCCTCTTCTCTGTGCCTTATTTTCTACTGATGTCTGCTTGGCTCCACCCACTCTTTTTCCTTCTTTATTATTGGATCTTAGTGTGTACACACCACATTTCTTTATACATTTATCTGTCTATGGACATGTACGGTGATTCTATAACTTGGCTATCATGAATGATCTTACAGATTTTGTGGATATTGACTGGTCCTGTAAGATACCTTCTCTCAGAGAATGAGGCCCAGGCGTTAAGTTTCCAATATATACAATGTGGGGGGTGGAGAGCTAAAATAACAAATACGGCCATATTCCCTAGCATTGTAACTGCCAGACAGTACAAGTTGTCTCTTACAGCCTTGTGATGGGTCCCATATTCTGATAGCACAGCCACAGATGTCCAGGTGCTGGCCAAGCACAGACTGTGACCTTGGTGCTCCTTCAAGCTGACCTGATAGGTTTGGTGCTCACTTACTGAAAGCTGCTTGTGTCGTTCATGAGGAAGCCATCCCATCAGAGAGCTGCTGTGACCTCACAGAGCGAGATATGAACAAGGGAAACAGTAAACCTGTACAATGGATACTATCCGGGCCACACTCTGCCAGCCGACAGGAAAGTCTGCAGGTTCTTTACCAACTGAGGCTTTCGCCCTGACCTGTTCTGCAGTGGGTGAGACTGACTGCAATGATTAGTCACTGAATCGGCTTCTCTTCTAGAAAACATCCCTTTGGAGTTGATCTCCGCTCTTCCAAACCCTCCCCTCACCCCAACCACCCAACAGAAGCCCACGTTCCACATGTCCTTCCTAAGACTATCTCCCAGTGATAGATACCAAGGTTCTGATCAGTGTGCTCCATCAAGACAATGAGTAATAGGCCATACTGTGTCTTCACAGTTCAGTCTTTGGCTGGGGGAGGGGTGGTCTCAGATGCTAGAACTATATCAGTCATTTGATCTAACTGACAACTGTGGAGATCAGAGCTTGGCAGAAATCCCTTAAATAAAATTGGTCGCTATGTAAATTAGTTATCCTGCTTTAATTGACTATGTTATTCTCTGGGGTGGTAGAAGGGAAAAAATAAAATGAAGATAATTTTCATCTTTAAAAAAAAATCACAGCATTGGGGCTTGGAATATGGCTCAGGGATTGTCACACAACATGAGGATCTGGGTCCATGTCCCCAGTACCCACATCCCACATGAAAACATTGGGTTTGGTCATAGACTCTGTGACCCAGGTCTGTGATGGGGGTGGAGACAGGGGAACCTCTGGGGATTCAGGCTGATGCTCTAACTCCAACTTCAGTGAGAGAACCTGCCTCAAAGAATAAGATCAGGTGAGTGAGTGGTAGAGCAGACTCCAGAGGAGGATGGCGTGCACATGCAGGCACACATGCATACACGTGTATACACACACATATACAATACAATCATAGATAGATAGATAGATAGATAGATAGATAGATAGATAGATAGATAGATAGATAGATAGAAGGAAATAAAAAGTAATACATGGAAAGCGCCTTGGAATGCATTTAAACAGTACACCTAGGAACGTAGATGCAACTTTGGTAAAGTTGGGAGGCTGATGGGAGCAAGTTCCGTGCAGCCCAATAGGAAGAGGCTGCCGCTACACGAGCGTCATTGCTCTGACTACCGGGCTCTGACCTTGGAACAGGCAACAAAGTTTCCCCAACAAACACACACAATGGCATAACCCATCAGGATGCTGTGAGGCTCTGAAAGGAGTTAGACTCTGTCTGTCTGTCTGTCTCACTATCTCTCTGTCTTTCCCTCCTCCTTCCCCCTCTCCCCATCTCCACTAGGGAGTAATGTGCAACATAATTAAATGGGAAGGCATAAGACACGGAACAGAATTACTGGTTGGGACAGTAGGAGGGGAGGGGGACACAAGCTACATTTTGTTGAATGAGTGCACTTTACCTTGAATCTATACGCTATCTCACAAGCCTTTCAAAGCCAAGTTACATTGCTCAAGATAGGACCTACAAAAAGACTGACAAGAAATCAAAATAGTATCTGTTTGTTGGCATAGCTACATGGAGAAGTTTTACAGCAATCTCAATGTTAACCAAAAAACCCCAAATACATGTGTATAAATAACATTCGTTTACTTATTATTTTTAGAAATAAAACTGTGGGGCTGGAGAGATGGCTCACTGGTTAACAGTGCACAGAGCTCTTACAGAGGAACCATGTTCTGTTCCCAGTACGTACGTCAGGCTGCATGCAACTGCCTGTTGCTCCAGCCCCAAGAGAGCTGATGCTGCTGGCCTCTGCCAGCCTTGCATATACATGCACCTTTTGTTCTCTCTCTCTCTCTCTCTCTCTCTCTCTCTCTCTCTCTCTCTCTCTCTCTCTCAAAATAAATCTTTAAGAAAAGAAAATTGCTATTACATCACTATCTAATTTTTTTTATAAAATGTTACCTAAGTAGCCAGTAGGACGTTTGCAATACATTCAAAAATCAGGGGGACCTGGGAGTGCTTCTCCATGCTCTTCACAGCCTCGTGTTGTTCTTTGGCATGGCTGGACGCTGATGCTTCAACTACATTGCCTAAAGTGCTGGAGAAATAGAAAGCGTCCCATAGGCCTTTGGCCAACTTACCCACTTTTCTCCCACAGTACACTTTCAGCCTTTATTGTGCTCTGTCACAACTGCTTTTTTTGTTTGTTTGTTTGGGTTTTTGTTTTGTTTTAAAGAAACAGTCACTATATGAACAATAAATAATTCAGAGCTAACTACTTTTTTTCAAATTTTCATGCAGAAGGGACATAAAAATATGAAAATATAGAGAACACTTTGAGCAAGTTGTATGAGGACCTAAGTTCAAATCCCCATCACCCATGTACAAAGTGAAGCCTGGCCACATACTTGCAATTATTCCCAGCACCGGGGCATAGAGACAGGAGGAATTCTAGGGCTTACTCATCCTGAGAGTACCTTAAATTTAGAGAGAAACCCTGTCTCAAAGGAATAAGGCAGAGAGGGGTAAGGTTGGAACCCTGACATCCTCCTCTGGCACATGAACATACACAACACTCACACATGGTCACACACACACATACACACACACACACACAAACACACATGCATTTGTATATACTCACATATGTATGCATGTGCACACATGTGCACTCACACACACATGCACACGCATGTCTACACACAAGCACGCACATACATGTATACACACATGTACACATGTGTGCGCACACACATGCATGCATACATGCACATACTCATATGTGCATACATACACATGTGCACACACATGCACAATCACACATACACATGTATGCATGCATGCATACACATGCAGGCACACATGCACACACTTATATGTGCATGCATGTACATATGCACACATACATGAACACTCACACAAACATACACAAACACACACACGGTGATCCAATAGAGATTGTGTCCTTCTGAAAATTTAGTTTCAGAAGGGAAGAGAGAAATGAAATCCTATAACCTGAGTCATTAGAAGGAGAAAAAAGAGGATGGGCACAGAGGCAATATGCTCTTCACATTGAATGTCATATGACAGATAGACAGACACGTATGCATGCGTGTGCGCGCGCGCACACACACACAGGACCCAGCCAGGAGTGGGATTGAATAACACAGAGCATTTCCATTTGGCTACTGCAAAAAACAAGGAGAAATAGGGAAATCAAACCAATATCTTTCTAACATGCCCCGAATGTGTAGCCAGGCTCCTATTGTATTTGGAGTCCATTCTGTATCAACAAGCAAGAAATCCCTCTGCAAGGCTAACTCATCAGCATAGTTGAGGCCTGAAGGTGAAGTACAGTGGAAAAGGCTGGAAAGTAATGGGAAAGCCACGGCAGGAGAGGGGAGGGGACCAAGGGTGAAGAAGGGTCAGAGAGAAACTATCTAACAGGCACGGGGAGAGAGAAGACAGGCAAACTGTTTGCTGAGGGAATGGCTGGCACTGAGGCTCCGACTGTGAGTGGAGGGGACGCCCTGGAAGGTAGGAAAGGCCATTTCTCCTCTGTGTGTACATGTAAGACGGTGAATGTCAATGTTGAAAGTACTCAGCCTCAAGCTTGGGACTTAGTGCAGCAGGAAGTGAGAGATTCCTGGACAAACACCTGACAGTGCAATGGGGATCAAGATGCAGGTAGAGATCCCTTCCATTGGCTCTTTGAGGAAAGTCCATTAGGAAGTAAGGAAAAGCCATACCCCTAAGGCACCAAGAGCCCAAGCCTCGGTGTAGATAGACGTGAGGCTGAGGGTGTAACCCTCAGCTCTGTGCAGCAGCACGGGGTGGAAGTGATGTTGATTCTTTGGTGGACTGGCTAGAAGGAAGGGAGGCATCATCCTCTCATCAGCCCCACCCTCATGGCCATCCTGCTACAGCATTTATAAGAAAGCTACTGCCATCTCCCTGCGTCCTCGTGACCTAATCACCTAATTAAAGGATTTTAATTAATGCTGATCCGTAATGGTGTTTCTATGTCCTTATAAGTATCACACCAGGGTATTGGGATTTCAACAAAAGTAAAGGACCACATCCCCATTCTCTTATCCACAAAGGGAGCGATCTGTAATTATCCAAGGGTTCTAGGATGAGCTCCAGGCTTCAGGCCACTGTGAGAGCCTTGTCCCAGGAAGACAAGAATGTTAAGATCAGAGAGAAAGTCGAGAGTGAATTAGAACAGATGGAGTGGCGAGGGATCAGAAGGGGAGAATGGGGAGAGATCAGATCCGGAGCAAAGGGATGCGAGGACTGATTAATGGACTGAAGCAAAACAGAATGAGGAAAAGCAAGGAAAGCCAGGAACAGAGCACATTCTCACTCTGAGTGGCCACGTGTCACATCGCACCAAGGGATGCTCCCATTTCCCTGTTCCCTCATCTCCCTGCTGTTCCTTCTCTTCCAGAGCCCTCGCTCTGCCATCCCTACTCGGACTAAAACTTGTTAAGCATTTGGCTCGGCTCAGCCAAAACAGTAAAGCAAACAGCTTCCTCCTGTCATTTCCTCTTTTTATTTGTGGGCACTGGTACCATTAAACACAGGATGCCGCAGCAACAATATAATTAATGACATAATGGACTGCATTTAAATCCGTCATATTTCCATTAATCTAAAAGCTATCCCTTAAAAGTCTGTAAAATTAATTTATTGAAAAAATTTTCTGCATAGCAGTCCTTGAGTATCTCCTCTAAAAAAAAAATGGTGCCATGTAGGTGGTGTTTATCCCCATCTGTCTCTTCCCTTATTCCTATAAAAGCGTTGCCAAAGATGAGGTCACAAGCCTCAACACAGACCGTAGGTCTTGAGAATCCATGGGGACTTTTGAAGAAAACTATCCGAGGCTGGCCACATAACATGCAAGGTGCTGACCATAGGACTTTCCACAAAGGAACCGTAGTGTGCCTCTCCTGTCGCTGCTCGGACACTATATGAGTACCAAAGTGAGCTATGTACATGGAGTAGAGTCAGAGGTGGGGGTGGGGTTGTCTTAGCCCTATTTGTCTAAATGTTGATGTGGTTGTCTCTCAGGCCGAGATACTCTAATGACCAATGAGTACAAACAACAGCTTTGGATTCTAGATGCCAGAAATCTAAAGTTGAGACGTCAGCTGACTGCACTCCCTCTGATGGCTGCCCAGCCTTTTCAGGGAGAAGCCTTCTTTGTATCCTCTAGCACCTGGTAGCTTTAGGGGATCCCTGGCATGGGCTGTGTTGCTCTGGCCTCTGCCTCCATCATTGTGTGACCTTCTACATGCTTGTGTCATGTCTCTTGTTTTTCATGACGATACTTACCGTTGGATTCAGGGACCCTGTGCATAATCCTGGAAGCCTTCATCTTGAGACAGTTTAACTACTTATATTACATTCATAGAATCTGAGGGTTAGGGCATGGACATATATTCTGATGGTCACCAGGGAGAGAGAGAGATGATGCATTTCTGATGGACAACTTGAGCTGCATGTAACAGATTCTACTTGGAGCTAGATTTAATGACAAAGAAACTAAGGATTTTGCATCAGAAACTCAGTAGAGAAGGCATGACTGGTATCAGTCTTCTGCTTACCTCCCCTCTCCTTGCCTGTCAGACTCCTCTCAAGGCAGCATAGCTGTATTGGCCCTTGAAGTAATGAGTATTCTTGGTCATGACCAGGAAGAGTGAGCAAGTCAAGTCTCTCCCCTTAGGAAAAGCACACATTGAGCCATATTAGGTCAGTATGTCCAGAGAACAGTAATCGTTCCCAGGAAAGTCCCACTTACAGTCCAATATAACTTCGACCTGTACTGTGGATCTAAAAGTACATCAGCTTCCTCCAAACTATAAGAGTTATGAAGATAGAAACAATCTTCAAGTCATTAAAAACAAAAGAGAGAGGTAGACAGTGAAGAGAAACTCTAGGGTTGAAGAGTAATGGTGGTTTCAAGAGGGTGATCATTGGCTGGAGACATCTGGTGCAAGACGAGCATGCTTGAACCTGCCAGTTTTTTCCTAAGAAAATCCCCCAAGTGTTTGGAGCAAACACTTAAGAGAGGAGGAAGTCGCAGTGATGTCACAGAGGAGAAAAGTTAGAAGCCAAGCATTCAAATAAGAAGCTGTCACTATATTACAACAATCAGAATCAGAATACTGTATTGTTCTTCTGCTGCATTATTCTTGGATCACATAAACTGGATTAGATTTCTGTCTTAAAGGAGGTGTAGCTGAAAGTCAATGTTAGGATAATTTGAATGTGAAATTGTACCATGGCTTAGTGTCTGTAGTCATTCAAGTCCTGGATTTTTGGTAATTATATGGTGGTTTTGTATGAGAGTCTGAGTATTCCTAGGAAATACAGCCTAATACACTCCAAGTAGTGAAGGATAAAGATCCATGATTTGTGAAATTACTTCGATACAGCTTAAAGAGGGGTGTATATTATATATAAAGAGAGAAGGAAGCATTTTCTATGTTAACAATCGGTTGGTCTGGGTAAACAAGGTCTTTGAACCTGTCTTCTGAGTTTTCTTCTAAGGAGCCCAAACGAAAGGTGATAATTTTCTGAATCAACTACAGCAATACACAGCTGGGGCTGCCAAAGGTAGGCTAATGAAAACTGGTATTCTATGCCACAGAAGCCCCATGGCAGGGAGCAGGTTAGACAGGGCAGGCAAAGTTGATTTCCCCTATGGGTCTAAGTAATGTTCTTCCTTCACAGGTCTCCAGCACTGTAGTATGTAAGCAGCCTAGAAGCCCACAGGTTATGGGACTCTGACCTGCCGTGTCACTGACTGAGGTCTCATGGTCAATTAAGATCGTAATGAGAGCATCTGCTCAACCTCACGCCACCCTTCCCCAAACACTATGAAAGGAGAGGTCATGTATTCCATATGTGCATTTAAATGCACAGCTGTACTCAGAACCAAAGGACCCTCCACGATGTCAGAGTCCACACTGAGGTCAATGCTGCACAGCTCTTAGAGAGAGTCACTGAAGGCCAGAACAGCCTGCCTGTGTTGAAGGAGCTGTGAGAGAAGTCACATCACTTACTCTTCAGGACAAGTGAAACGTGTCCACCCACGCAAACATGAAAAAGCCCCAAAAGGCTGGGAAGAGCATGTTGGAGGCTGTTCCATCTCACAGAGGTTACTGATGGGAGAAGGAAATCTTGTTGATGATGAAGGACAGCATTTGGCCAACTAAAGCAACAGAATTTATGCTTGCCAAAGGCAGAACGCTGATGTCTTCAAAAGGTAGGGGAAGATGGATATGGACTCACGACCACCTGATTTATTACTCAGATACTTCCAGACATCTGCAGATAAGGGTCACCACACATAGGAAGTGTCACTAGAAGAAACACTGTAAGAGACACCGTAAGGGAAAAGAACAGGACGACCCCAAACCAGGGTGACAGAAATCAATACAAGTTGGGTGACCTGGTGATACTATAGTTTTGTATGTTCTGTGCTTTCCCACAGCCATGTGGAAATGTGCTGCCACTGTGGTGATCCTGGGAATGGGCCCTTTGGAGCTGATGAGGTTGTAAGAGACTGGGCTTGCTCAACTGAGAGCAGGCAGCCCCAAGTCCAGACAGCCCCGAGTGTCTGGTGCCCCGTATCTCACTGTTCTTCTGGGTTTTAGTTTTGTTTTTCACTTTTAGGATTCATTACGAGGTCCTCACCAAAATAGACACCCAGCCTTTGACTTCAGCATCCAGAGTCATGAGCCGGATACACTTTAAAGTACCTGAGGTACTTTATTTAGTGATAGCAAATAGAAAATGGATGACCACAATTTATATACATCTTAGTGCCTACATCAGTTTGCATCCAAGTTCTAGAAAGGCATATGAGATTCAGAGGGTTTTTTTTCCCCTCCCCAACGCAATGTTAAAATGTGTTACAATTCTTCCCCTCTAACCCTGTCTGGGTATGTATGTGTTTTCCTGGAGAGGAAATACAAAGCTTCCACAACACCGTCAGAGGAGCCCAGAGTCTCAAAAAAGAACTAAAGGCTATTGTTCTGACGGCTGTCCCACAAGGCACAGCATAGGCTCAGCACAGAACAGAAGAGAATCATGGTCATGCTCATTTGCCTCCGTGCTCTGTCCTCACTCTGCCAGGCAGAGATGGAACTGAGCAGTGGGAAGGAGACCCTCTGGGGTCCACCCTAATATTCTGCACCTCCAACAAACCTAAACCCCCAAACCTAAAAATTGGACAAAAAAGAAATCGGGTCAATAGGAACATTTTTCTCTAACTCTCTTCCAGCAAGAGGCACGGGCCTTTGTTAACATCGCCATAGGCGTCCTCTCCTGAAGTGTGTCAAACTTTGTCTCCTGAAGCCTGACCTGTGTAGCCACTGACTGTACAACTGGACACACGGAGGCTGCAGGACCTGTTTGCCTGACACATTTGTATCCTTTGGGAAATGTGGTAACTACTGGGACCTAAACAGAAAATTTTTATAACTGCTAATATTTGTTAAGTAAATTCTTACTGTAGAGCTTCTTTTTTTCCAGCCAGAAAACAACTATTAAGTTAAACTATTAAGTGATCAACTCTGTTTTCTTTCGTTCTGCTGATGACTTTTCTTTTGGTAGAAGCATGAGACATAGTAACTGTGACAAAATCTAGATAACTTGGACCATAACATGGAGGCCCTTGGGGACATATTTTCTTCCTCCCTCCTACCTCTACATGAGCACAAAATAACCTCAACTTAGCAGATCTGGCAAATTGTGGTTTGTTTGGCCCTGTGTCCTATAAGTCAGAAAAAAAGAACCCGTGTGGCTGCTGTCTTTGAGCTAATCAGTCTGACTACTATGACTTCCAATGTACCTTGGTACCTCAAGACATATCTGTGCCATTGTGCTGCATATTCAGGGAAAGCTTTCTGAGCCTCTTCATAGCTCTAGGTGGCATGCATGTGTTCATAAGAGTCTTAGTCAGGGTTTCTATTCCTGCACAAACATCATGACTGACCAAGAAGCAAGTTGAGGAGGAAAGGGTTTATTCAGCTTACACTTCCACATTGCTGTTCATCACCAAAGGAAGTCAGGACTGGAACTCAAGCAGGTCAGGAAGCAGGAGCTGATGCAGAGGCCATGGAGGGATGTTACTGGCTTGCTTCCCTTGGCTTGCTCAGCTTGCTTTCTTATGGAACCCAAGACTACCAGCCCAGGGACAACACCACCCACAAGGGGCCCTCTCAACCTTGGTCACTAACTGAGAACATGCCTTACAGCTGGATCTCATGGAAGAATTTCCTCAAGGGAGGCTCCTTTCTCTGTGATAACTCCAGCTTGTGTCAAGTTGACACACAAAACCAGCCAGTACAATAAGATCATCTCTGCTTCCAAGGTGGGCCACACAAAAAAGTTGGGTCGTTATCCCCAGAGCTTCTAGAATTAGTTGTCACTGTTTAAGATAGAGGAAACACTTGTCACAGTCTGAAGACAGGATTCAGTCTAGAAATAAATGTTTCATGTCAACAAGAAACCTCATTGGACACTGGGTTTCAGATTTATAATGGATGAAAGACATTCTCATAACTCCAAAATTTTCTGGAATGTTCATATTTTAAAAGACCATTCTGCTAGTTAGATTTCAAAATGAAGTTCTCTTCATGGTGTTTTAGAACCAAGGTAGAGATTAGAGTTTCACTCAACACCATTTAAAATCTAAGACACTTGAAGAGAACATGAAAAAGAGCAGCCCATGTGCTTGCTGGCAATGGCCAGCCATTGTGTTCCAAAAGCTGTTTGTGAGCAAGGAGTGACAAGATGCAGTAAGAGAACAGGAGGCTGTGAAAATCAGTAGAATCTGGACAATCGAGCAAGAGCACCTGAGTTAACTGAGTTATGTGGGTCCCCAGCAACCACATAAAAAGCCAGGCACAATGGTACTTAATTGTTACCCTAGCACTAAGGAGGGGAGGACAGGTAGCTCCCCTGAGTTCACTGGCCAACCAACTTAGTCAATTAATCCTGGGTTCAGTGAGAGATCCTATCTCAAAACTTAGACAGAAAGCAATGGAGGAAGACACCTGATATCAACTTCTGATATCCACATGAATCTGCACACACTCACACATACAGACACACATACACATTCACACACATACATACACACATACACACACTCACAACACACATACACATATACACACATTGACACACATACATATTCATACACACAACTGACACACAATACACTCACATATACAAGACACATATACACAGTCATACATACAGTCACACCCACATGTGCACACACACACGATCACATACACATATACATACATGTGTATATACACATACACACACTCTCACACACATACATATATATATACATAAACACATATACACACACTCAAATATACTCATACATATAGCCACACATACACACACACACATACTCACACATACACACACACAATCTCATACACATACACATATATACACCTATACACATCACACAAACGACTCACATACATGTACACACACACACACACACACACACACACACACACACACACACACCAAATACAAAAAAGAAATAGAATACACTTCTTTAGTTCCAGCAGAGTCTTTCCATAATCCTTTTGTTGAAATGAACAAAACCCAAGTATCATCATCTGGACTCATCAATCTTTGTGTCAGAAGGCTGAAGTGTGTACCTACACTGTTACTTGTCTCCAGGACACCATCACTTCCAATGTTTGAGGCTAGCGGTTGGCCTGTAGTAGTTTCCCTAAAACCTTAGGTCCATGGCAGTTCACTGTGAGACATTGTACAAATCTACCCTTACTGGATTCATGGGCTGTTTGGGTCATGTGTAGCATTTGGTGTCATGTGACTTTTCTTGGGACGTTATCAAGGAACATCTATTGACCCCAGAAGGAGAGATCAGTGACAAACCAAGGAGGAGCTCTGTCAACATACATTCATTACCAAGAATATATTCATTACCGAGAGTTTGAGGAGCATGAGAGATTCACAGGCAGCCACATAACCATGATGAGGTCCCTTGGGTAACTCAGAGAGGACCAACAAGCCCTACTCCAGTCAGTTGTTGATACTTATCTAACCCTGGGAATGGAAAGGGCCGTGTGAGGCTGTGCCAGCCACCACGTGAGCTCCTCATTCTCTCTATTAAGTATTATGGGTTGCGTCCCATGAAGTCCTATCCAACCCAGAGCAAACAGTTCCACTGTTCCCATCACTGGAAGCTGCTTCAGCATTAGACTCAAGCTGCCAGGAAAACGACAAGTCGCTCAACCCTCTCCATGGGAGTTTCTTAAACGATGACACACAGGTAAGGGTTGCTGGCATATAGACTCGTCACAGGGATTTGATTGACATAGATCACATGGTTCCATGTGTAGTCACCAACTCAGCAATACCACATGGCCTGGGAACTGGTTGAATAGCAAAGCCCACAGCTGAGGCCTGGCCGATGAGATTTAGGTGTCTCTCCAGGTGACCAGCTCAGATCAGCTCTGTGACAAGTCAGTGACGCAATAGGTTGACATGGGTGGATTCCCAGGTTTGGGTAATATCTGACATTTCTCATCTATTTGTTCTTATTAGACATTATTCTCTTGTTGTCACAGATATGACTACCGTTGCTCCCACACCAGCATCCTGATCTGCAGCGAGCAAATCTCAGACCCCACCTGCTCAGGGCCATCTGCCAAATTCACACCCACTGTGTTACACACTCAAGACACATGGGCTCCTTCCTGCATGAAGATCAAAAGCACCGACTGCTTAGTTTATGAGTGCATGGAACTCTCCTACCCTCTCAGCCTTCTGCCTTCAGAGGAAGACCGTCTGGAACTAAAATCTATAAGGTTTTCTTTTTCAAGGTGAGCAAGTGTCTGATACTATGTGTTCTTTCTGAACTCATCCAAACACAGGAGAAGGGGCTGGGCAGGTCTTCCGTTCTCTGCTGAGAGGGGAAGATTAGGAGTCATAAGCCCATATCCCTTATGCACCATGCATTTCGTCTACTTTTTATGTGAGAGGGCTTATCCTCCCCCCCCCCTTACTCCAGCCCCACAGCTCCCTAGCCTGGAGGCTGGATGGATAGGAACGGTGGTTTGGACAACAATGGTACCAATAGGCTCGTACATCTGAGTGCTTAGTCACTAGGAAATGGCACCATTTGAAAGGATTACAAGGATTAGGATGTGTGTCCCTGTCAAAGAAACTTTGTCATTGGAGGTGGGGTTTGAGTTTTCAAAGTTCTATGCCAGGTCAAGCCGCTCTTCTCTTGACCCATAGATGAGGATATAGTTCTCAGCTACTGCTCAAGTATCACGCATGCTGCTTCATTCCCTGCCATGGCGACAATGGAATAAACTTCTGAAACTGTAAGCATGGCCCCCCATTAAGTGCTTTCTTTTATAAGAGTTTCTTTAATCATGGTGTCTCTTCACAGTAATGGAACAGTGACTGGGACAGTACGCATGGCAGAGGAAGGGCTATGGAAGGATCCAGGCCATATGTTGCAAGGAAGGCATTGGTAATAGCTTGCACTGAGCAGAACAGGTCAGCAGCTGCCGCAGCTGCCGCCGCCGCCGCCGCCACCGCCGCTACCACCACCACCATCGCAGTCACCTGAGACATTAAAATCACTCATAGAGAGAGAGGTTTGATTTTTGCATTCTTCTTCTTGTATTACATTTGGATTATTAAAGACGATTTTGTGAAACCCAGCAGGAAGCTGCAGTTCCGCCTGGCACCTTCCTCCAAGGCACCCTTTAGGCAGAGACCAGAGCTATACCATTCTGATATGGAACTCCACCTGCAATTAGTGTCCACCATGCGGATGCTGTGCACACATCATGGCTGTCAGCCCTTCCCAGAAGTCAGGAGCTAAGGGTCACATGCTCCCTAGAACTGACTGAAGTGTAGGGAAGTTTTATCTGTGCTCAATGTAGACAATCTAACTAATTTGACAATCCGAAGCGGACTAAGATTAGAGAGACAGATCCCGAGAGCTGGACCTCCCTTTCATTCATAGGAAGTGCATGGCAATGCATCTTGGGAAGTGATTGAAGTCCAGGTTCTTTTCGGCATCTCTAGCCTCATCGGTGCTATGACCCCATGTTTGGAGGATGGAAAGGAGTCCATGGGAGAGGGTTGGGCCTTCAGGATAGTTTGAATGGCGGCTGTAGGAACCAACAAGCAGGAATGTAAAGACAATCAGGGGAGGAGAGGGGAGTAATACCATCTTCATAATGCTGTGGTGTTTCACAGGGCCATGCCACAGGGAGGAACTGGCCCAAATAAGTCTCTGGAGCACCTTCAATCTAACATTCATCCATTCTGGACTTAAGACAGAGCCAAACAAGTAGAAGGGACTGATGCCAAGTGGGCTGCAATAAGACACAGTTGTTTGGAAGTGGGGCACAGAGACGGTATGATCTATGTGCTTTTAACCAACTGCGCTTTCTGCAAAGTGGGTAACTGGCTGCAAGTATGGATGGGTACGAGACCGCCCTCCCAGCAGGCGTACCCAGGGCTGTGATCAAGTTAGAAGCATTCACTCAGTCTCCGCTCCAGCGTCACTCGACTGTGGAAGCATTTATATGAGCAAAGCAATAAAAAAGGGAAAGGGATTGAGAGGAAGGGAGACCTCTAAAGATGATTAAGCTTGTTAAAATGAGGGCTGTTAATGGACTAAAGGGTATTAGCACTAAGTGCAAATTGACAACATCTTTCTCAGGTTGAGAGAGTTGCTGGAATGATAATTCCACTATTGATTATATTTAATTATTAACATTTCCCCCCCAAATGAAATGCAAACTGGTTTTCTGGATGACAGACTGTTATTAACTAATGCAGCTAATGACTATCATGCATGAAGACAGAAATATTATTTGGCTCTTTATATTAAAACAATGAGAAAATTGTGGGGAAAAAAAACATGGTTTATATGGATGCATTAAAATGTAAGACTGAAGCCCCAGAGAGAAAATTCTACAACCTCAGCGTGAAAACAAGCATGTGTGGAAGGCTGTTGCACCCAGGTTCAAGGCACGTGGTCCACCGGGTCCCCATGTCTGCATCTTTTCTCCTCCTGGCCTCAAGCTTCCACTGCAGGGAGGGAGGGGACCCTAACTCACAGGAAATATAGAGTGTGCATGGGCTAAAACCAGTTTCAGGGGGATGTGCATTTTAAGGAAAAATAAATACTTGATTAGAAAGTATACATCCCAGAGCAAAGAGAACAGAGCGCCAGGAGCCAGAGAACCACTTGCAGCGGGCAGAGAGGAAAAACACTGGATATTGAGGAGTTTCTCTGCCTCCTACAGCAGGTCATTGCCACTGGGACCCAGGAATAGGACTAGCATCTCTGACTACAAGTTCAACCCACAGAGATGTTGCCTGTACTCATGTTAGCTCAGTCCACTGTAAAATGACCCTGATCCCAGCAAACAAGAAGCTTGAGGCCATTACTGAAACCCTGTGATTTCCTTATTCCATGCTGTACCAAGAATGCATTTTAAAGCTTTAACAGAATATATTTTGATTGGAGACAGTCTTGGACCAATCACACAGACTATCTAGAACCTTATGTTGGAGGCTAGAGAAACAGCCCAGCAATTGAAAGCATTAGCTGACCTTCCATAGGCCCCGGGTTCAATTCTAGGCAACTCATGTGGTGACTCACAGCAATTTGCAACTCCACTTCCGAGGCATCCACTATCCTCTTCCGGCCTCTGTGAGCATTGCACACATGTGGTGCTCAGGCCCACATACAGGTAAATACCCATACGTGTACAGGAACTTTGAAAAGAAATAAATTGCATGTTATGTCTCCTAGATAAGTGTGGGAATCCTTACCATTCATTTAATTTACTCAACTAGTTCCCTAAGCTTTAGCCCGGCCTTACAGCCACACCGCACTAAGGAAAAGCGAGCAAACGCCTGGTGGCGGGTGCTTCCTGCCTGCCTAGCCTGGTATTTATGCATCAATTCTCAGAGGCAGGTCACTCTTCAAACACCGGCTCCATATCTCATGAATGCGTTTTCTCTAGGTAGCTCTGCAGGGAGTGCTGGGAGCCCAGGCCACCCACCCTCTGTTTGAGCCAACTCCCTGCAAGAAGAACAAACTGTTAGCGGGGCCCAGAGAAAACTGCAGAAGTGTTTTGGCTCCCGGTGAAATGCTAACATAGACATAGAACTGCCAGAATATGGCCCAGAAGCCTCAAAGGCAAAGGTCACTACAGATCCATGTTTGTGTGCCCACCTGTCCAAGACTCCTCCCTGTTAAACTGTAAGCAACGTTATCTGGGATACACACTGGGCTAGGCTGGGCCTGAGGGCAGGGAGGGAAGGGAAGTGTGATCGGTGACAAAGAGCTGGCATAGGCTTCCTCGAGCCTCCGAAGGATATCATGTGCTGCATGGCACTTCAGAGGTTAAAGGACTATAGACAGGAGAACTCTAACTTCTTGGTCTCCGCATGACTGTTCATCAGAAGAGAAACAGATGTTCCCTCTTCATCCAGCTTCATGCAAGGTCCTTCATGCATCATCCTTTGGGAAAACTGATGCAAGTTGTATGTTAAGAGGGTACCTTCCAGTTTACTGTGGGCACACAGGGTTGTGCACACCAGCTAGGGGATGTACATGGGGCTCTGACCAGATCTAATTAACCAGTATTCATGAGGATCTGTGGGCAGAACCACTGATATTTCTATGATGCTCATAGAACCATGGGCATAGACACACACGGGCTGCAAACACAGCCATATGCATGTGGTCCAAGGTGGCCCAGGGTCCTCAGCCCTTCTCCTGCTCCCAGTTTCTCACTGTCACCCTCCCTCCTGGCAGCAGGGTCTCCACAGAGGCTGCCTGCCCATCTCTGCACCAGTGGATTGGACAATGAACTGGCGTTCTCTAAGCAGTCTCTGCTCCACCCTTGATTAGACACTATCTTTAATTAAAACGCCCCATCAGAACTCGGAGCCAATTTCATCCTGGCTCTCCTAAGTGCTTTGTACAAAACATTAACTCTGGAATCTCATTACACACTTTCAACCCCTGTGACAAACATAAATGATAATTCAGCTCTAATGCTTTCTTGAGCAAGCCATATTTTCAGAGGCTCATGGATAATAGGAACACACTGGGGGGAGCACATAAATGTCGAATCTCTCTCTCTCTCTCTCTCTCTCTCTCTCTCTCTCTCACTCTCTCTCTCTGCTCTGAGCTGACGTTACAGTGGTCTCATCACCAAGTATGCATCTTACTGGCCCCAGATGATGCCCAGAAGGCAGCTAGAACTCTACTTCAATGAAGTTCTTCAACTTTGAAGACTTGGGTGCCAACAGAATGTTGGAAGGCAACAGTCAGCTGGGCAGGTGATGGAAGACTGAGAGATGCTCGGCTTCCTTCACTCAGAGGCACGCCCTGCCCTGGAGCGCATTGTGTTGCTGGAGACTGGGAAGAATTGGCAACTTCTTAGCCTGTGGACTTGATAACAGGTCGTAGAAGGCCTATGGCTCTATGGCTTTAAGGTTGATATTGTCATTGAATCTGATGATCACACCCTACCAGCTACATGCTTGATGTCACTGGTCATACCCATGCCTCCTCCTCATTAAGACTGGAAAGCATTGTTCACAATACATGTTCCCCCTCTCTCCAAGGCACGATGAGGGAACCAACTGTGAGCGCTTGATTCCGCCTAAGAGCACTACCCTTCCATTTCGCTATAACCTGAGACGCAGATGCTAAACAGGCATGCTCTGTGTTAATCACATGCTCACAGCCATATCAGAGCCAGACAGAAAATGAGGAGGCTGAGGCTCAGAGTAGAGGAGGCTGACGGGGAAAGAACGGGCCAGGATGAAGCCAAAATTGCTACTGAGAAAACCCCAAGAAGAGTAGAGGCTGGGGGCCCTGCAGGAAGCTGGCACAGTGAGAAGCTGTACTCCACAGAAGGCCCAATTCAATGATGTCTTTTATAAAGTTGCTTTGGTCATGGTGTTTTATCACCGCAATTGGAAAGTAAGATTCTCCTCACGTTGTTTTTGGTCAGGGTGTTTCATCAGCACAGAATGAAACTAGAACAAAGGTCAAACAGAAAACAACAACAACGGAATGATGGTTGGGAACTATGAACAAAACATGAGAGATCCTTAAATCTCTGTGGCCCTGTTAGTTCTCATCCTTGACAAAAACTGAACTTCTGATATTAAAGAAAGAAGGGTAGCAACAAGAAAGCCTGCCCTTCCAGGAACAAAGCACGGACCTGTTACCTAGGAAGACACCAATCTGCCTGTCATCTGGATCTCACTTAGAGAGCTCTATTTCATGCTACAGAATGGTGCTATTCGGTTTCTTCCCCAGGGTGAGAGAAATGGGGCGACCATTCTACAGACACTCCTAAGCAGCAGCCAAACTTTCATGGAGAGCCACCACGTAGACACGAAGAGTCTCATACCAACTCCAGAAGCACGCCAGTGTGCCTTGATTAATAATGTCATTTTGAGGACCAAATTAGAAACTAAGTTACATGCAGTGGCTTGAATATGAATTGGTTCCCAGTTGGCGGCTCGGCTTTCAGAGTTTGTGGGACCTTTGGGAAGCAGGGGATAGCTATGAGACTGTGCCATGTTGTCCTCCTGTTCTAAGGGCAGGCACAAGTTGTTGATTGCTGAGAGTGGGCACGCCATGGTCTGTTAAAGGGTTCATGACCTTACTGCATAACACCAACATCTTAACCCCTGTCCCCATGAAACCAATCCTTTTCAAATCTACTCCTGAAGAGGCATCGATGAAAATACTTTCTCCTCGGGTGTGAGAAGAAAAAAATTGCCATTCTTTATTATTATTATTATTATTATTATTATTATTATTTATTGATGATGAAGGTGGAGATGAAGAAGAAGAGATGATGATGTACAGTGTTTTGCCTGCATTTATGCCTGCAAACCAGGAGAGACTACCAGATCCCATTACAGATGGTTGTGAGTCACCATGTAGTTGCTGGGAATTGAACTCAGAACCTCTGGAAGAGTCGACAGTGCTCTTAACCTCTGAGCCATCTCTCCTGCCCAAAAATGTGCCATTCTTTAAAATGTTTATAAATTAAAAATAAAGAAAAACTTCTCATATTCTAACCTGGCTCCTGGTTTCTAAGTCTGAATCTCAAGGAAAGAGCATAAAAATACATCCAGAGTCCAACTGCAGAGCCCTCCACCCCAAGGGCCCTCTTGGAATTGTTTGGTGTGCCGAGCTTTCTCAGTTTCATCTCTAAAGGACCTCTGGATTGGACAAGACTCTTTTCTTTACCTGACAACAGACAGAAGTCAGGCTTGGCGATCAGAGGGACCCTGTGTATCAGTTCAAGAGGGAAGATTCTAAACCTCACTTAGCAGAGCCAGAGCGGGTCACAGGCGCTGCTCCATGGAGGCGGCGCTATTGAGGACTCACAGGAAATGAATCCCCATCCACGTGCTTACTACCTGCTGTTCATATAAGGGGACTAAGATTCAAACTGGAAGAAAACACATGCAGTTACAGAATAGGTCCTTATTAATACTGCTTCCTGTGTGCTGTGAGAAGATAACTAGCTTACTATTTGCCTCAGTATGTTTCCACGTTTCCCTCTGCCTCCAATCATTCTATTAAAAGTTTCTCCTTTGAAATTGTTTTTGTGCATACACACGTGCTATTTTACACAATATACAAACACTATTTTTTTAACCATTCTTCATTCATTCATTCTTCTTTGTCTCACCAGTGGAGACAGAATGACATCACCATTCAGCAGTGCTCACACCTTAACCCTAGATTCCTGACTGCTACCTTACAGCACCAAATGGACTTTGCAGATGGGATTCCTTCAGGTATTTTGCACTGGGAGATTATTCCACACATCCAATGGACTCAATATCATTGCTAAGGTCTTAATAAGAGGGAGGCAGGAGGGTCAGAGTCAGAGAGAATAAAACAAGAAGATGACAAGCCTTGTATCAACCATACTGGCTCTAAAGGAGGCCAGCTTCTGATCTTTAGAGCTAAAGACAATATGACAATAGCCACAAGAAACGAATACACTCTCTCAAATATCTGTCCACTTCTCATGAAACCATGTGTCCTAGATTCCTAATAGTCAACTTGAGTCATCTGAGTAGGGTCTTAATTGAGAAATTTCTCAGATAAATTAGTCTATGGGCATGCCTGTTGGGGCTATCTTGATTGGTAAATGACTTTGGAGGGGCCAGTCCACTGTGGGTGCACCATTCCTTGGGTAGGTTGTCTTCGGTTGTATACGGAAGTTAACTAAGCATGAAAATGTGCAGGAGCCAGTACATAGCATCCCTCCATGGCTTCTGTTTCCAGTTCCTGATTAAGTTCCTGTCCTGACTTCTTGCAATAATGGACCATAACCTGTAAGCTGAAATAAAGGATCCTGTCCTCCCTGGGGTTGCATTTCGTCATGGAATTTGTCATAGTAACCAATTGAAATAAGAACACTATACATGTTTCTGGAATACCACTAGCCATTATAACAAACACACAGTTACTTATGGTCTAGAGACATAGTTCAGGCTTGCCTAGCAGCAGGTTTGAGCACCTGTGTTTGGATTCCTAGCACCAAGTAAAAGCCAGATGTGGCTACACAAGTCTATGATCCCAATGCTGGAGAGGCAGAGAGAGAGAAGTATCCTTGGGGTCCAAGTCGACGAGCCAGTCCAGGTTCAGTGAGAGACCCCATCTCATAAGGTGAAAAGCAAGGAGAAAGTACTTAATGTCATGTTGATCTCTGACACCCCTATGAACATGTATACATACTACACGAATGCACACGTGCACACACACACAAACATGACACATACTGGCTTAAACAAACAGTGCCTAAGTGTTCCCAGGCAGGCTGGCAGCTGTCTTCTTGCTGAGTATTCAGGGGCACAGAGACCTAGGCTCAGTTATGTGCGGTTTCTAAGTTCGCAGCATCTCCATCTCAGCAGAAAAAGAATAGGAACAGAAGCCCATGGTTTATCGAGGAGAGCATGCTCCTACAGATACAATCAGTTGTAAGAAGGGGGGCTGTGGAATAGCACCACCTTCAGCAGATGACCCAAAGTCTTGCGGACACACCATATCCAGCTTGGCATCTGGTACACATGGGAGGCAGTTTTGTTTATTGGGTCCAGATGCCCATCCTCTGGTTCTGATGACATGTGAGTGGGAGGATCATTGTCTTCAGTTTGCTTTCTATTGCTGTGGTGAAACACAGTCCAAAAGCAACTTGGGGAAGAAAGACTATTTTATCTTACATTCCCACTCAAAACCCAGGAAGGAATCTGGAGACTGTAACTGAGGCAGAAGCCATTAAGGAGCATCATTTACTGGCTTGTTTCCCATGTCTTGCCCAGCTTGCTTTCTTATAGAACTCAGGACCACCTGTCCGGGATGGCTCCTCCCACAGTGGGCTGGACCCTCTCACATCAATCATTAATCAAGAAGCTCCACAGACTTTCCCACAGGCTAATCTGATTGAGTTACTTTCTCAGTTGAGGGTTCCTCTTCCGGATGACCCTGGCCTGTGTCAAACTGACAAAACACAACTCCGCAGAGTTGAGCCCTCTATTTGTTTAGTTTCTGGGACCGTCCTTCCGAATGAATTTCAACCACACCTCTCAGGAAGCTTCCTCCATTAGTGATTTAAAGGTCTGTCATATTCACTATGTCATTTCTTCGGGACTGAAAACTGTTCAAAGGTTTGTTCAAATGCTTCTTGGCCTTACTTTACTTGTCCTTTCTCTAACCTCTTTTACCAGCATTTACACTATCCTTCCTTTGCTTCAAACTTGTCTTCTCTTTCCATTCTTCCATTTTCTTTCGGGCACTTTGCAATACAAAACAATTTTATTTTCCCTAAAATATTTTTTCTAAAAATATTTCTTGAGCTACAACTGGTAGTTCAGCACATAACTTATACATTTGTATAATACAAATTTGTCCTCTGGTGTGTACTTGAAACTTTCCTGTGATGTTATCTCAGGGTGACAACTTCTGCTATCCCCTTCTGAAATTTCAGCTAGGGGTGTTACTGCTTGTCTGCTTTGCAAGTTCTTTGATCTATCTATCTATCTATCATCTATCTATCTATCTATCTACCTACTTACCTTGCTTGCTTGCTTGCTATTTTTTCCCTTCTTAGCATGTGGCATTTCACGTTTCTTATATTTCTCTGGATGCAAAAACTCATGTGGTGTGAGTCCGACTTTATTGAGCCAGGTCTTACTAGAGCTCAGACTAAAGGACTTTCTGCTGGCCCTTTGGTTAAAACACTTTCATCTGTTGGCAGGAAGCAATTTCTTTAATCACTCCGTTCAGCTGTGTTTCATCTTCAGACCTAGCCACAAAATGTACATTTGGTTTTGGAGTGTTTGTACGGTTGAGGTCCCTGGGTGGCTTCAGAATCAAGCCTGGTTCATCTGCTCTTGAAGTTTATGGCATGACCAAGACTGAAGGAAGTCATGTCACCCAACAATACTTAAAAGATTTATTTACAATTTTTTATTTATGTGTGTGAGAATAAGTTTCTGGGCACATGTGTGCAGATAAGTGCCTGTGTACACCAGAGTGTAAGATCTCTTGGAACTGGAGTTACATGCATTTGTGAGCCACCTTGATGTAGATGCTGAGAACTGAATCTGAGTCCTCTGTAAAAGCAGTAAAGACTCAACCTCTCTGAGCCATCTCTCTATCCCCTCCCATATTTTAATTTTAGTTCTGTTGGTATGAGTGCAGGTGCCTATGGCATTCAGAAAATGTCAGATCTCCTAGAGCTGGAGTCACAGGTAGCTGTGAGCCACCTGATTCAGGTACTAAACTTGGGTCCTCTGCAAAAGCAATGAGCACTCCTAACCATTGAGACATCTCTCCACTCCTTTTTATCATTTAGATTCAGATCACAGAAACTTCTATAATGCACTGCAAGGCTCTTAGTTTCTTGCAAACTTCCTAACCTACTCAGAGAAATACACACTTCCAACATTTGTCTAACTGTGCGAGTATATTCTATAAATCCAGGAATGTATTAATAAGTAAAATATCTCAACACCATCCACTTCTGTTTTTCATCGTCCTCCAGCCACTCAGCAAGGAAGATTCAATCTACTCATTTTGTCTTTGCTGACCTTGTACTCCAGCCTCAGTTTCAATCTTGTAGTTTCCCTCCAACAGGATTCTTTAAATTCTTCAAAAGCCTTATGCTACACTCCAAGGAGTGATTGTGTTTTGTACAGAGTTACTCAAAGGGGCTCAGTCAGAGGTGTTATCCTGCTCCTATCCTGCTCTGTGCATGATCATCCCCAGAACAAAGTGAACGGTGCTTTCGAAAACTCAGCTAACTCCTAAGGTCTGCGTCTTGGTCTAGATTCTGTGGAAACAATGAAGCAAAGTTTGTACTACAATGAAGTAAAGATCCACAGAGGAGGTGGTATTCAGGCAGGACTATTTATTCTCCATGTGGAAGACTAACTCAGCAAGCCCCCCTAGATCACTGTCTTTCTCAGGGGAGACCCTGGCTGCACCCAAAGCTGGCCATAGAAAGAAGCACACCTATTAGTTTCCTGGTAAGCCAATAATGTTTGGACAAAAAGATAGTGAGGTCTTCCTTTGTCTCTGGGCTATGAAGACCTGAGGCTCCTTCCCTATAATCTGCTTATTGAGTTTTACTTGGGTTCCATTAGATTTTACAAACAACTTTCAGATGTCACTGATGTAGGGCATAACAGTGGTGATGGTACAGTCCATGTCCACAGCACCTCAGCATGCAAGGCTGTTGCTGGGAGTCCAAAGGCACCAGGCTAGTATCTGGAGTGTGTCCACCTGATGACTGCTCAAATATTAGCATACATACTTGGATATTATCGAGTCATCCAACAGAAGAAATGTCTGGTAATGTGTCTGAATGTAGTCACGGGGGATGCCTACATTTTACGTTTTTAAAACGTCTTCTCATACACACGTGTGAATGCTTTAACTAATCACACAGTAGTAACTTCTAAGGCAGTCACGACTTTGTATCTGAGAGGTTTGCTAGATTTTACTTGAATGCTTCAGCAGGTTGCAGAATGTGTAAAAGAATCATGCACAAAACATGTCAGTTACTTGACCCATGGGATGTGCCTTGGAGCCCCTTTAAATGCATGTGCATCTTAGGAAAGCATGTTTAATCCTTTTACAATAGGAATGAATGTAGGATATGATTTCCTTTCTCCTATAGTGACTCCACTTAAACTGCAGGTCTTCAAGTCAGCACCAGGAAACTGCAGAATGGAGAGGTTAAGGGCAGATGTCCATATTCGGTCCTTGGAGCTATAAGGCATGCTATGAAGGTCAAATCAATGATCTGATGCAACCTACCCTTAGGAGCCCTGTAAGGTAGGCATTGCATACCTTTTAAAGATGAGAAATCTTTAACCTGTGTATGTGGTGTCCATTCCTCTGTGTGTGTGTGTAGATTTTACTTGAATACTTCAGAAGGTTGCAGAATGTGTAAAAGAATCATGCACAAAACATGTCAGTTACTTGACTCATGGGATATGCCTTGGAGCCCCTTTAAATGCACGTGCACATGCATAGATGAATACTGGTATACATGCATGTGGTCACTTGAGGATGACACGTTACTTTCTTGGTCTCTCTGCATCTTACATATTGACGCAGCATCTCTCACTTGAACCCAAAGCTCACTCACCTTGTTTCAGGGATCCCATCATCACCTCCCAGACCCTGGGATTGTAGAACTATCACCTGGCATTTATATACTTGGGTGCTAGGATTAACTGTGGTCCTCACACTTGGGTGGCAATCACTGGACTCTGAGCCCTATCCCCAGCACAGAGGCTTGACATTGCAGTTATTTGTCATTAGTTAACTCAGAACACAGATTAATACTTCCTACATGTGGACAGATTAGGACTCAAAGTATTCAAATAACTTATGTAGGTTTCTAACTGCAAATTCTGAGTGACTGACAAGTACTTCTCACCCCTTCAAAAAGTTTTGGGCTGGAGATGTAGCTCAAAGTACTGAGTTCAACTAGCATTTCAAGACCCAGATTCTATGTTCAACACTGTAAACAAGAAATAAGCTTTAACATTACTTATATTTTGTTTGACAGACTCATGAACTTATTAGCCTTACAGTCAGAAAAGAGAAGAGCTGTTACTGGACAAGGGCTATGTAGCTAAAACACTGCTGTATCAGAATTCATCTCTAGTAGAATTGCTGTGAAGCACAGAACAGGGTAAACGGTGGGTGTGAACTCATCAACTTCACAGGACCTGGATCACTTTGGAGACAAACCTCTGGGCATATATGTGTCTGAGGAATTTTCTATATTAGGCTAATTGAGAAGGCCTAAAGTGCATGCGGTCTTGGACTGAATTAAAAGAGCTGAACACCAGTTTTTATTCCTGTTTCCTGAACCACCTGAATCATGGTCCTGAAACCAGGAGTCTCAATAACCCTATTCTTCCTTAAGCTGCTGTCAAGAGTTCCGTTGGCTGCTGTCTGCTCTTAGTTAACCTAAACTTTGACAGCCATCCTACAAATCCCATGTTTTTTAAAAGCATGGGGTGAAAGGATATTGAACTAACCTTTAGGATACCTACATTACCAAAAAGTACCAAGTAGGAGAGAAACATGGATACCCAGATGAAAGAACTCAGATGAAAATCTTTCCTTAGGTCCAAAGAAAGCCAAGCCTCACACAGGGAATATAGTGCTATATAAATCACACACTGTATGAACTGTGTGAAGCCCCTCTGGAAGTCCCCATTTTTTCTGTTCTCTAATGGACAAGAAGAAAGCAGCTGAGTTACCACCATGGCCCTTGCAGCTGCTGTCTGGCATCTCACTTCCAGTGGAGGCTAGTCCATGCTTAGAGTCAAGTTATTTGAATACTTTTGGAGCCCTCTCTCTATTTCCTAATGGCTTCTCATGAAGTCAGAATCAAATGGTTTTGGTTGTTGCAAACAGTTGTGGGACCCTCTTGGAGCTCAAAGGCATCTGAAGACACACATGGTCAGTCACACGTTCAGTAGTAAACTTCTGAGCATTAGGTTTATCACCCCAAACCAGTTGTGGTTTTCACACTTTTGCTGTAGTGAATGAAGCATTAGTGTGCTCTAGCAATTTATAGTTTCTGTAACTGTTAGATTACCTAAGTCAACGGTTTAGACTGGGGCTCCCTTTAAAGGGGGTTTGTAACCTCCCTTGTGTATAAACTGTGGACCACTCAGTTTGGAGAAAGTCACCCGAAAGGAGAGCTTTGAAAATGCACAGGTTGGCCTGCTATTTCCAGATGAAAGCTTCAGCATAAACAAATGGCTCTTCTTAAATCAGATGACGATGTGCAGAATACTCATTAGTGAAGCTATGTCCACCAGTGACTGAAAATTCACAAAATTCTGTGTCCATTTAGAGAAAAGTAAAAGTTAAAGGAAAAAAAGTTTCCTTTCTCTCCATGAAACACAGCTTCTTTTATAAACAGAGTGAGCAGGCAACATGGAACTAAGTATCTCACTTGAGGCAGACTACTTCTAGATATATTATATTTTCATTTTTTTAAATCTCTGAAATTGACTGTCCTGCCAGTAACCAAAACCTAAAAGCTAATTCAGAGTTAGGATTAGTTAGTATGATTTGCTGAGCTAATTTTCTGAGATATCCAGTGTGTATGTTTGTGCCTGTTTGTGTGTGAGCACGCTTGTGTGCGTATCCTCACAGCACATCTGTAGGTCGAGGACAGTTTGGGGAGTCAGTTTTCTTCCACTACCTGTGTTTCAAGCTTGGTGATGGGTACCTTCACCTGCCGAGTCACCTGTGAGCCCGAGACGTCAATTTAAACCTTAGCTCCAGATCTTTCATGCTACCCTTCACCCAGTAATTTCAATTTTTACATTTCCACCGGAAATCCTTAACTTTTGGACATCTGCTTGAAATGTGTTCAAACCAACTTTATACTCTTAAAGTAACCTGTTTCAATTTTATAGGCTGCATTACTTAGAATTTCACAGTACAAAAGCAGCTTTTCAAACATGTTTCAAATATAGCGAAGGCACTGCATTCCTTATAAAATCCACACAAGTTTGAAGTTAAATGGGTGAGTCTGGAAGTTTTAGGATTAACTCAGTTCTGCAAGAAAAGCTTCTTGTGAACATTCTCCTCATTGTTCCCAAATGTTTTAATCAGTATTGAATTAAGTAACCAGTATGTAAGAAGGGCATAGAGAAAACAAAGAGCAGTAACACTGCCACCCCAAGAGGTGAACACTTCATGAAATCATACAGCCAGCCAGCCAGCCAGTTTTCTAACAAGACTAGTTGATATTATGAAAAAACAATAATTTTGGAAATCCCAAATGCCACTCAGTTCTTCTTCACTATGACACAAAAACTTTGTGAGTGACAGTGACTTGGAAATACTTTTTGTGATGTGTGTGAGCTTTGCATGCCATGGCACACACGTTGAGGACCAGAGACAGCTTTGGTTCTTAGTTTCTACTATGGGTTGCAGGGAAAGCATCTCACCTGGTAAGTAAGCTAGTGGCCCCCTTTTTTGAGAAGGCAGTGTAGTAAGGGTAGCGTCTGCAGATACAAATCATACTCCTAGACCTGGGCAGACTATGCCACAGCTCATGAGTGTGATTCTAGGTGCCCTAAAGAGTAGTGGTGGGATTAACAGAGATGTCTTTTGGGACAAGGAAAACAAAAGTTCTATTTTCAGCTTATGAATAATTACTGAGAGAATGTGATCTTTGAAGAGAAGTTTGGTGAAAAACCTAACCAGACTTTTAATGGGTGCTAAGCCATCAAAAGTGCAAGGGTACCCACCTATGTACCTGGTGCCATGGCTGCCAGCTGGCTACCTTTGGAGATATATGGAAAGGACACCCCTTCTAGTAAGCACTTGGAAGACAAAGCCTCCAAGTATAACAAGAAAAATTGGTTACCTTAGAGTACAAACAGCTGTAAAATTTAGATGTCAAAAGGAAACTTTAATGGTGTCAAGCTACTGACAGAAACCCTAGTGATTCTTCCACTTTGTACAAAGTACCTATAACATCAATCCTTTTCACAAAGTAGAGAGACCAAGATTTAGTAAGCAATGTTTCTTTGTTTTTAATGGTGCTAGGAATGCACACTAAGCCAGTAACTTCACCAACTGAGATACATCCTCAGCCCTTTTCCAGGAATTCTTACATTTAGAAAACTACCTAAAACCCATACCAATGTTTCTTAAAGATCAGCATGGCAGTGTTTTGGATGCACAGACCAGCTGGGAAACACCACAGAAGTTAACCATTTTTCTTCTTATAATCAGTGCTGTGAGACTGTCTAATTTTCTGCACAGTGTTTAAAGGAGGAGTAAAAATATGCTCTTTACTTTGGTATTTCTCTGTGACAGGGAGCCAGCTACACTTTCAGCTGACTCTTGGCTTGAGAAGATGCAGCACATGCACTTGTCCAGTTGTTTTATTGTATGTTGTGTACAGTCATTTGCAGTTTCCCATTCATGTATAATTCAGGAACATCTACTCATATATATATATATATATATATATATATATATAGTGAGAATATATATATATATAGTCATATATATACATGTACACATACATACATGTATATCTATTCCTATATATACTCTACAAGTTCAACATTTTTATACATACCAATATAACCTACAATAGATATATTTGGCTCAAAACTTTATAAATAATAGAACCTTTAAAGAGATGTAAATTAATTTTTACCCTGGTTCTGAGACTTGTCCCAGTGCTGGCCGGTATCTCTCCAGGGGACAGCAAACTTCAAGTAATGTTGAACTTCACTTTGTCCAGTCACTACACACAACACCCCCCGCCCACATCTGCCTACATGGATTAGTTGCTGCTTCTCCTCTCCCAACCCCTGGCAATTAGTTCAGCAGAAACAATGAGGAGTGTATTGTGCTTCAGTTTGACCAGTTTGATTCAGCATTGAGCACCAGCTCTCCATATACTTTTGTGAAGCCTCTTTAAAGTAAAGACAACTTACAATCTAGGCAACTTTATACAGGGAAATCAGGTACTACCATGTACCATGGATATGTCTAAACTGATATGTCCATAAAATGGGTTATTTCCATGGTAAGCATATTAAATGATTTGTGACAAAAATATGATTAAATGTGATTAAGCACATTATCCTATATACTTTAAAAATGTGGGAGACTAAGAGGTTTTCAGAAAATAAGCTTTACTTAACTGATAACTTTGGCAACGTGTTTCATTCCACCAAAGAACTCAGAGGTTGAGAATGATGTTAACACTTAGCTGTCATCAAGGAGTAGTCAGGCATCCCATTCCAGGCACACGAGCAAACAGCATGCACACCCACACACATGCAACCATATCCTTTATACCCATCAACTTAACCAGACACCGCTCGTGTGCACACAAACATCATCATCTCTCTCTCTCTTTTTAGTGAACAGGGCATTCCAACAACTCCCTCACATAGGCATGTACAATGAAGTGAATATAATTTTCACATGTTTTCCTATATATTTTGCCTAAAGAAAAAGAAAACTACTTTACTAAGTACATTAATATTGCCAGTCTATTGATAACCATTTCACCAAAGAGCGTCAACTAAGAAAGTGACACTAGAACATTACTATCTATCGTTTGGCTGTCTATTATTACTGTACTTATATAAAAATGTGGCATACCACTCTATCTGTACGTGGGACTCTCTTTGAGCAATATATTCAATAGGAATGGTAGCAATGAGACATATTTACATATTTACATCAAGTGCCCTCACTGAAAACAGGATGAGACCGAATGCACAAATCTTCAGAGAATATTTAACGACACACGAGTTCTTCATCAACAGTTGTAACAAGTTACCATTGGGGCTTTTGTGCAGCAGCAGCAGCCTCTGAAAACACTCATGGAGCACTAAGCATATTTGTTATAGCAATGGGAACCTGTCTACCCAATATGATGCGGTCTCCTCCTCTTATCAGAGATATCCTGTGTGTACAGGACCAAAAATGATCAGAGATAAACCAGTCTCACTGTTTTGAGCTTCAGATATGCACAGAATAGTATTTTAACAATATTCTTTCAGAAAGTTAATTTTCAGCCCTTAATTTTAAGGATTCTAAACCACATTTCAAAACATAAACCATTACTTACAAAAGCAAAATTCATTCTAAGAAGGGTTTTTTTTTTTTTTTTTGGTTTGTTCTGGATCATGTTAAGTGTTTTTTCCCCAGACAAGGTAACTGTCCATTTGACACAACAATGGATTTAAGTGCTGAGGAAGAGGTCCCTTTACAGAGCACAGGCAAGTGAAGCATGGGAGAATGAAGGATCTAAATCTGCTATAAATTCACCACACACACACACACACACACACACACACACACACTCATATTTTCATTCATAGTCTCATCTCCCCCAGGTTACAGTGTTTGTTTCTGCCATTCTTCCCATGTAGTTGTCTAGGCTGTTCCTGAAGTGGGTAAAGGTAAAGCCACCTAGGATGAGCTTTACAAGACACTAAGAGGGGGCGGGGCACAGACAGGATGGGGCTGCCAGGCCTAGAGAGGCCAACTCAACACTAATAGGAGCAGCTAGCTAAACAACACGGGAAACATCAACTGACTATTAACTTTATGAGACCGAAAATGACCCGATCACAGAAATGCAGGCAAAAGGCTCAAAAACGAATCAAACTGGTCTCTCAAGGTGTGTATCATTACAATAAATATCTTGACTCTTTATGCTGTGAGCAGAGGGTGATTATTTTGGAGCAGGAAAAATAAAGTGTGGAATTAGTAATGCAGATGCTGAAAGGCCAGTGGCATGACCAGGAGACTGCCTGGCAAATGCTACCCTGCTCCCATCCTAACTGGCACCTACCCTCCGTGGTAAAAGGCCATTTTAGCAGTAGTGTGCACAACTGTCAGCTGACAAACAACACAGAAAACAAGTCACACTATGTTATCTGTGGTCACGTTCTTCAGTGTTAGTCCAGGAACTCAAGACTTTATTTATCCCTGTTTATCTTCATTAAACATTTAAAGGTTAATAAACAGACATAGTCCAGAGTTAGTAGGTTGGTATTATAACATTTATTAAAATAATGCTATGGGTTAATAGAAACAGCAAAGAACCAAAGAATTAAATGCAAGCTATGTAAAATCCCAACTAAAACCCAGAAGTGTCTAACGTATTCATTCATCAGCTAACTAAAAGCCCAAGAAAGACAAGACACCAATATAATAAAGTACTGCAAAACAATTGGCGATTTTCAGTTATCAAAATTGTGGATTTTGCATTTTGTATCCTTTTCTCAATCAAGAAAAAAATTCTTTTGAATGTTATATAACATACATATAAAACAAGATAGAAAAATACATTATAAACTTGTAACAATGGCTGTAAATACATTATCTTACATGTTTCTCATAGGCAATAGGTTGGTTATGGTACATACACAGCATGAAACTACTAAGATAATAAAGAATAGACAAAAAATACATGTCAGCTGTATGGTAACATACAAGCGACACTCCCATCTACCCACGCCAAAAAATTACATAATACTGTCAGGAAAAAAGTCTAAAAAACTACATACTTTAATAAGAAAAAAATTCAATAGAGTGATAATACTGAGAACCAAGGCATTCAGAGATTCCAAAAGTCATGCTTTTTTCAGTTGACTCAAAACACTGTCAACTAAGTTTTCAGAAGTTTGTTCAGAGCCAGCATTACTCATAAACGTCACACGTCTATTGGTTTACACATTTACTTTCTTCCCCATAAAAGACCTTTGATAAACATCTAAAATGTCCAGGTATAACACAGCTGAGATGAGACTGGATCAAATACTGGTACTGTTCTTTTTCTTTTAAACTATCACCTCAAGTGTTCTGAGTGTCGCATATTTATTCAACCAACCAACCAAAATAAAAATCAAAATGGCACAGCATATATTGTAAATAAATCAAAACCACCACATGTGTAACAGAAAGACAAAGCAGTGGTACATTAAACCAAAGCTGAGTACAAACAAGGACTGTCTATTGCATAGTAAATAAACTGAAAATGGTTCCAAGTGAGACAGAATAATGGAGAGGTCACCGTGAAGGTGGCCAGTGAGCTTCCTGCTGACCTTGACTGTGAAGCCATGAGGGTATGGAAGAGGGCATGAGTTGATGAGCCAGGAGTTCACAATCACTTGAGATTTGCCACATCTGGTACTGGGCAGTTCAATGACTTATTAACTCAAGTGTTTATATGCAGGCTTATATGCACATAAACTGCTTCAACTACAAAACTGTGTGACTTTCAAGAGAGAAACTCAAGAGGAAAAGGAATGGAGCTGAGCATCCAGTGTAGCTGTGATGCAGGCTTTCCACATTCCTTTAGAGTTAAAACGGTGTGGTTAGGAGCAGTTACTGAAGCCAGCAGAGATGGACTACATAAGATAGCTGATTAAATTTAGGTTACTTAACACTTTTTCAACAATAAAAAATTTCAAAGATTCATTTTTGTGAAAAAGTTTTTTAGGCATTACGATTATTTCTAATTGGTAAGAAAAAAAATCCATTGTATTCCTCTTCTCCAAATAAAATAAAGTTCTAATTTAATTTTGTCTGTAAACTGATGTTCAGATCTCACATAATTTTTTTCTAAACTTCAGAATTCTTTGGGCTAACACTGAAGACGGTAATAACTAAAAGAACTCAATTATGATTTGTAAAAGAATGGCATTTTAAAATTTACTAGTCAGACATTAGAAAAGCTATCAAATTTTTTTTCACAGTATCAGATTTGGCAAACTGGCATCAAGATAACGTGACACAAATCTTATCATTTAGACCATCAACTCATTTGTCTCTCCTCATATCTCCTTTCACATACTGGGCGAGGGAGGAACATGCAGTAACTTTATTCTGAGGGAGGAGCTGATCTTACAGGACACTTGACTAAATGACCATGAAGGAAAATAAGGCACTTTCTTTTTCTTTAGACTTATTCCAATACTTAAAAAATAAAAAAGAAAGACAAAAAGGCTCTTTTGGTCTTTTGTTTCTTGACAACCACCAGAAAAAATCATTTAATGAAATAAAGGGTTTCTTTGTTCTTTTTCTTTTTTTTATAACACTTGAAAGTATAAAATGCTACATTTCCAAAAATATATATATTTTTTCTGCACCAGCACCCTTGTATAGTAAAAGTATCTACTTTTTGTTCATTTGTTTCAATGCACTACACTTTATCTACAATTTCATTACATGTATACAGCAAATAGGCAAGCATGGCTTTTACATCCTTAATGATATTTTCTATACAGGGAGGTTTAAAAAAAATATTTGAACAGTTTGCCCAGTAATGTGACACATAATGCATGTACCTTGTTCTCGTATAATTTTAAGTGGTGTAAAATAAAGATTTGAAAATTTTAACTCAGATACTCAACTTTTTAAAAATAGTGTTGTAGTTTTGTTCTTTGCACTTTTCAAAACTCCTTGTTAAGTTTTTCTCTCATGGCACACTTTGTTCTAATACTTCAAATTTTGGCAGGCAATATAAAAAGGCTGCAATGTCTGCCCTTTGAGGGCACTGTAGTGACTAAACAAACAGCATGTCAAATTTTGAATACTTTTGAAGTCACTTCCCCAATGACATCCCTGACCGAAGGTTCATGCATGATGCATTGTCACACAGTACATTCAGAGAGAGCTTTGACTTCGCTAGGAAAGAAAAGGATTCCTACAAGTCTCTCACAGTAACTGCCTCTGTCACTGAGTAGTTAGGGCCATCTGTCTCCCCTTCTTAAGAGAGGCCTTCTTACCGTTCGCTTGGGGTGGGGCATTGAAAGATGATCAGTGCTGTGGGATGAATCGGGCCTTATTGCTTTACTACTATTCAGTGCAGGTTCTAGAACCACTTTCACCCAAACAGGGGGGGAAAAGCTGAGTTGGAGGACAATTTCTTTGTCTTTTGTTTGGTTAGATGGTAAGACGAACGGACAAGTGCCTCAGCTCGCTGCACTGACGACAGGCAAGCAAAGGCGATTACCAGTTAACTGATCAGCAGGCAGGCATGGTCAGGTCATCATTGGGTGAAGAGTTCAGAGGTCAGAAGGTCATAGGTTAGTTGCCGGTGGCGGCTGGGTGGTTAGAAACAAAAAACAAAACAAAAAAAAGAAAAGAAAAGATAGAGAAGAGATTAGTTTCAGCTAGTGACGGCTTAATGACAACATGAAAACTAATCACGACTAATAAAAAAAAGCATGTTGAATTCTGACAAACTGATTGACACCATCTACAGAATACAATAAAATCATGACAATTTCATATCATGATTTGAACAAATGAAGAAGAGCCCACTCCCACAAAAAATAATTTGAAAAACCCAACTTGTTAACAGAAAAAATAGAAATAAAATACAGCTAACAACTAATAGTTAGTAGCAGTCAATGAAGGAAATTGGAAACGATGATGAACAGGTTTGGTATAAAGAATTCTCAACAGTCAGTGCAGTTATTAAGTATCTGACTGCTATTAAGCATTAGTATTCTCTCAGATGCAAGCAATAAAGCAACTATTAATGATGGATGTGATTATTAATAACTGATGATTAACAGAAATGAATCTAAGGAAATTTAAATTGCTATGAACAATTTGGTTCAACATAAACTCTGGGCCAAACAAAGTTTCTTTTGTTCAATAAATGTTTATTGCTTTTTCAATTATCCTATTTACAAACAACATGGGATTCTTGGCCTCATGATACAAAGCAATACTGTAGTCTAGCAGTGTAGGCAACATCATGGGAACCAGAAAAAGGCCAGGCCTCTTTTGCACCAGCCAACATTTTCCAGTTGAAAATACTAATTTACACATAAAGAACACTTATAAAATGCACTTGCATGTAAACACTGTAAAATCCTGCATTTAAAACTCTATACCTCAAAGAACTCTACATACATAAAAAATAGAAGAAATTTCTAACTGATACCAAGAAGGCATTTTTAAAACTACAAACAGCTTTCTTTATTCAATTTCAAAGCTAATACTCTGCAAATACAATAAAATCTGACATTTCATATACATTCCTGCTTTATATTTTTATATTTTAAAAGAAGCCACCTGTAAATACTATTTTCTTTTGCAAAGTAACAAAAAAGAACAAAAAAAAAAACTTTAAAAAATTACAGTAAAACATAAAGTAGTTCTCAAGTGGAAAAGTTATCACTCCAAATGTCCGTGAGTAGCTCCTTCTTTAATCAGCCTCTCACATTCTACTTCACCAAACTTGGTCCACTTAACAGTAGTATAATGTTTAAGACTCATTCAACAGCTTAATTATTTCTACTATATTCTGAGGTTTGACAGAATTTTCTGTACTGTTGCCATTGAGACAAGGGCAGGAGAGATGTGAATGAAAAGATGCTCAGTGCAAGTTAGATACTATGCCACTTCATAAATCAAACCTAGTAGGTGTAATGTTCACAGGGTTTAAATGTTCTATATAATAGACCTATTTACCTCTGTATGACAAAAGTGGTTTCTATAGTCTATCAATTAGGACAGTTTATAAATACTACAAAAATATTGTATCTTCAATATAATCAAATCTTCCCTGAATTTCTTAAAAGGAAGCAGAATTTTATTTAAATTTAAAACAAAACCAAAAACGCTGTTCCAAAGTCTTAAATTTTTGTAAGTAATGGTTTTTGTCAAATCATTACTTGGATAATTTCTGATTACGTTTGAGTCTGGATTATTTAACAAAGTACATCATCATATCCAGTACATCTAAAAATACATCCTCTGCCATGTCCTGGACTCCTACAGTACACACAGGTATGTCAACTGTGCAAAATCACGTATAGTTCACTACAACTATAAAGTCAGTTGGTCTTTAAGTTTCAAACTGATTTTGAAATAAGTGTGGAGGTGGGTTTGTTTTAGTAAGCAACTAGATACTTGTCAACCATGCAACTACTCTAAATGCTCCCATATAGTTACATGGTTATATTGTCCTCGGGCTGCTTCCTTGCATCAAATGAATGCTAATAATACTCTTCTCCTTAAAGGATTAAAAATAAAAAAATAAAAAAACAAAAAACAGTAGTATCATAAAATAATGTAAGTCGAGGGCTTCGGTTCTCGCCCTTAGACCCAGTGAGTACATGTGGTGATCATGTGCATGCATAAGTGATCTGTTTCTAGAAAAAGAAAGGAAAAGGTTGGGATGGAGGAGCAGGGGGATGAAGACGTTTCGGTTTGCTGACACTGCATTTTTTAACACAAACAGAACTAATCAAAATAAACACAGCTCCAGATGAGCCATGCATGGAATGTGTTGTCATTTTCCAAATACAATAAGATCTTGGTCTAATACTTTCAACTGTCTGAAGGCTCTGGAGTACAAACTGAGGAAGGAAAAAATCTAAGAGGAACACGGGACAAAAAAAAAAAAAAAAAAAAAAGCAAACCTAAAGGGAAAATGACTTCACAATCAAAACACTCTGTAAGATAAGTCTGCTTAGACTTTAGCAGTAAGATACAGCTTCAAATTATGTATGAGACTGCCCACACCTCAAGTGACCTGACCCATCTAACTTCCTCATCTCTATGTGACTCTGAGAGAATGGTTGATATGCTCACACTTGGCATAACTGCATGTGGTATTATTGTTATGGATATGCCCCCAGATTGGTTCAATGAATAACCACTACAAAAATGTGTATGTTAGCTAAAGTTTTCAGGATTCTTTTAGTATATATGGTACTAAATAAATATCACTGATGTCTTTGGAAGGGTATTTTATTTCTAATATACAAAAGCAATTGTGTGCAGTATTTATTTTGGTGGTTATTCAAGAGTAGGGTAACAATGTCTACTATGCTTGGGATTCCAATCTTGCAATTAAAAACACAAAACCAAAAGAACCACACAAAAAGGTTAAAAAAAAAAAATTCAATGTCAAAAAACCGAAACTATCACTCCTCAAATAAGCATAAATAATTTAAAAATGGGTCCCAGGGCATATATAGGGCACAAGTTACAAATATGAAAATGAGAAAAATGAAGACTTGATTCCAGTCACAGGTTAGTCAGAAAGGATATCCAAATAGCTGGATCTCACATACCACAGAACTTCAGGGGAGTTTACCTTCGGGTACTATATTTTAGCAGCAAATGACAAAACTCAAAGGATCCGTTTTGGCAAGAAAATAGAGTAAGAGGGGACTCATTTTCTATTCATAAAGTATCCACCTAGATGAAAATTATCTTCACAGTCCTGACTGTTGCTTTTAGCTAAGTACTTGACATGTATACCCTCATATTTATACAGTGGCTCAATGTTTTATAATATAGAAAAAATGGAAACTAAATGTTCAGTTTCTCCAAAATTACATGGAAGCAAAATTTTTTTTACTTCTCTCATTAAAAACATCATCTGTTCAATTCATTTTGTAGTACCAACAGAAATATTCAGAATAATTAAAGGGAAAGTTTTAACAACAATTATTATTAAAAATTGCTATGGTAAAGTAAAAATTTAATAGTTCCCCAAATCGACTAGTTTATGTTTTAGCTGGAATAAATCATAATAGAAGATTTAATAAATTAAAATATAATGGGGAGGGGTGAAAACCCAAACCAAAAAACAAAACCATAAACAAAACCATAAAACCAAACCAACCTTAAATCAATTATTAAATTAATTTAGGGAAGGAAAAGAAAACGGTGTGCAGGTAAACAGTTACATTTTTCCATCAGGTGTGGTGTTGCAAACTTTATGGACACCCAGCACATTGGTTATAAACAAGAACTGCAGAACTAAACTAACCTCGGTCTGCGGTCACAATCCTTTGGTAAGGATGGACACGCATATCGTGCCTTCGAACTTTAGTAGCCACCGCACCTAGTTAAATTGCAATTACCAAGACAAAGTTAGAAAACATACATAAGGGAAACATTGACAGCAGGTTTATCAAAATGGATCTCAAATGTTCACTTACTACAAAAGCTTAAGAAACACGTTAAGGCACAGTAGTTTTAAAATCAACTGCAGTATGTCATGTCTATGTATCTATCAATATTGCATTCATTTCAAACAGGTTGGCCTTCTACCTACTTCACCCCTTCATTTACAGTCCCCAAGTCACAGTATCTCACGAGCTCTATTAGAACCAGACGTGTCTGAGCTTTACTAGTCACATAGTCACTGAAGTGCCTTTCTTGCAGCAGGACTACTTGCCACATTTAATACTGACAATTATTTGCTACCTTAACTTTCAGAGTTTATTACTTAAAAAAGGTTTTAAAAGCAACTCTTAAAGCCTACAGATTGTGGATTTAAACTTTTGAGTCAATAAGTATGAACTGCAATGAATTAGGTGATTAGTAAAGCAAACAGTACAGTACACTTAGCAGTCAGTATACTTCTATACACTCCTTTATAAATTACCGTTGCTTTGTAGTATTACAGACTAATCCAAATTAATAGCATCATTTTACTTTATATCTATGTGCAAAAAGTGCAAGTAAGTCACTGACTGCTAGGCTAAGGTTTGTCCCGGAGGCTGCTGAGACTAAGCATTGGTTAAATTCAGATCTGATGAGGGTTCGGTTAAGACCGTTCTTGAATTCTTAGCCTTTCGTTGGGAAAGCCATACCTAAAGATAAAAGGAAGGGAATTAAACATTAGTCATCAATGAAGATTTGATGCTAATACCAATCTCCTCACTACCACCAACACATATGTCTGCATCTGTTTTGAAGGGCACTGCTTATTTTAAAATAATGTGAGATTTGACACATAACATGCATGTTATCTGTGTGCAAATATACTATAACTTGGGAATTTAAAATAATTTCCTCAGTTCTCCAAAGAGAAATATCATAGTTTTACTGCTTATTTACTGCTTAGGTGGCAAAGAAAGAAGAAATAATAATAATAATAATAATAATAATAATAATAATAATAATTTCTTACTTGGTACTTATTGAGAACCTTGACAATGTTAATTGGGTATCTGCATATGTATTTTGCTCTTAATAGTGTTGGTTTCATGTGTGTGTGTGTGTGTGTGTGTGTGTGTGTGTGTATACACACACACATATACACATACATTCTTACCAAACCAAACAACATGTTGCTTTACAATGGGGAAATTCTACAGCAGTGCCTCTTGCTGTCTCTAAGCAGTAAACTGGTTGAAAACCTATTTTTCATTTTAGATAAGCAGACTGCATAGAAATGTAATTCTATCTTGCAAAACTAGGAGCTCTTGCACTAACAGTCAGGAGCAGCAGCTGGAAGCTGAGAGCCCTAACTCCTCAGTAACAGATGCTGTGAGTGCAACAGAGAGGAGTTCTGGGGAAGGAGCATGCACAGGGCCACAGGACAGAGTATTAATAGAAAGGAAAACTTAAATAAGGTTATAGGTTACATGTTATTTTTTTTTTAAAAAATGCTTCAAGTAATGTGCAACAGAACACAGCCTCTTACTAACATTTCTGTGGTATAATTCTGACTTATAATTATTTCATACAATGATTTAGACAGAAAACATATACAATAAAATGTATGTTTATAAACAAAAGGCACCTAAGTGCATGCACACACACAGATAACATACAGAGCATTGTGGCTTTCTTTAAATGAACAATGAATTTTCAAGTTTAAATCTCAATGTCCAAGTTCATTAAAGATTTTCAAATTAATATTAAGCCAGGGTCGGGAGGGAACCTTTAAAGATCAAAGTCCTAGGAGTCAACAGCAGGCACACAGCACCAAGGTCATACACAAAAAGGTTTCAGATTCTGTCTGGTAAAACAGTGGGGTTGCACAGAAACATTTTTTTTGTTTTGTTTTTTTTGTTTTGTTTTCCACATTGACTGGTCGTGTTATAACAGCTGCTGTATTCTAGTCCTTCATCCAGCAACTCAATGGGCTGAAATATCAGGCATGACTGGCATTTCAATCCACTCTATAAAAAAAAGGCATCAGTAATGTCTTTTTCAAGAATATTGCTTTTTGATCATGTAAACGCATGAATTTATATGACTTCAAATTTTGCCTCCAACATGATTGAATTTACTAAGTTGGTATGTGATCATCTAATCCACAGTCATATGGAAATTATAAAATACTGGTCATGTTGACCAGGACTTTAAAAGATATAAGCTGAAAGCCCTTAAAACTACAACTATCAACTGCATCCTTCAGGTGATCATAAATATTTAAACACATACAAATAACAGACTTTTAATAAAAATATCAATATATTGATAGAATTTTAAAATTCACCAAGCAATCTGAGACAAAATAAACCTCATTTTGGGAGGTAGAACTTTGTCAATTAGGATAATGGGGCAAAAATGACCTAAATAAAACTCAGGAACAAGTTTAGTCACTTAAGAAACGTCTCACTGAGACTATGCATGGCCAGTTTCCCTACAGTGATCCTAAAGGAAATTAACCCAAATTAAGGTGTTGCTACTTAATGGGGAGAACCCTAGTGAGGAACTGAAATAAAACCTATTTAGTTTTCAACTTTTGCTAATCAAAACTTACAATGTCTTTCTGAAATTGATAAATATCCTTTCAAAGTCTGCGGTGCCAAAATTTAGGAATGCATTAATCACTCAGGACAGAAATCATACTCACCTAACACACCGCTGGGTTCAATGGGGTACTCAAGGATTGACGTAGCTGGTGCCAACGTGTAGGGGTACTCGTAGGGTGTGTAGATTAACCCAGCTTCAGGCCCTGGAGGGACTATTGCAGCAGTGGGGTGAGGAGTTCCGTTTGGCATGACAGCGGTCTGAATCTGTCTGATCAAAGGCATTATGGTAGGGCCAGCTGGCGTGGGTGTACGCAGAGCAGCTGGTGGGAGGACAGGCGCGGGCCCAGTGATGATCCTTGGAGCAGCCTGGGCAGTTGCTGCAAGAGAAAAGGCAAGGGCTGCTACAGTAAGCAAAGAAATTTAGAAAGAAGTATAGGGATAGCAGTAATAAAACATGAGGAAATGAGAGGGAAGTAGGAAAAAGAAAGGAAAAAGCAGAAAAGAAGAAAAATAAAAGGAAATCATTAGTACATGCATTGACCACACGGAAATGCCAAAGCACACCAACCAAGTGCAATCAGCTTCCTCTCCCCAACATGATTAACAAAATGCAAAAGTAAAAACCCACTGTAAAAATCAAAAAAAGAGCAAGTCCATTAAATGTTATACTTTTCCTATCTCTGCTGATATATCCATTTACAACATTTTGAGAGACTAAACTGCATCCAAAAAAACCCACAAGAAAACATTCCAATTAAAAGATGCAACAAAGTAGCAGGAGTTGAGTCCACACACTGTATCTCCAAAGTACAACTCTGGCTTCCAGTTCAAGGAAAGCTCCCTGGGTAAGTCAGGTAAGTCAACACTGACATCACGTGTTCCCAGCATGCTAGGGATTGCTGCGTGAGGAAGAGAATGCAGAAACAGCCCTACTGCTAACTCCATGATAAGGATAAGGAGTACATCAGAGCCAACCACAGCAAGCACTGCTGAACTCAGCGCTGAACTCAGTGCTGCCTATCTTGGGAAATTTGATTATAAGTTTAAAATTATTCGTGTGTGTGTGTGTGTGTGCTTGCTCAAAATATGTTCAAATAAATGACATGTAAACCATAGCTCAACTCAAAACAGCAACTATTCTCTCACACAGCTTATAAAATTATGCCACAATCCATGAAAGGGAGAACGTAGTTTGAAACATTCTCCCTCAGTGATCTCTAAACTCGCATAGGAACTTTTAATAGCGAACAACACGAGTGCAAACATGCAAGCAGGGGAAAGGAAAGACCAGAGCAGCAGGGCCATTTCATTACACTTCAAATAAAAAAAACTTTCAAAAGTTTGTCCTTTGACTAATGTTACACACACACACACACACACACACACACACACACACACACACACACACACACACACACACCAGGAGCTATAATCCTGCCCCAGGCTCATTCTTACGTGATTTAATGTTGGCGTCTCTGTAGGTGCCATTCAGAATTGCGAGCTCCATCAGCTGCATCTTCTTCAGGCTGTCTTCTCCTTCAGCCTGCACATGGGAAACAAGAGCAGTAAGTATTTGAGACTGTATATGTACATCACAACTAAAAAATGTATACCATGTGACTCTGAACTACAAAGGTCTACTAGCAATCACTGAATTTCTAAGCTTTTATTCCTGATTTCTTACGTTACTATTCTTGTTTTTTTCCTCATTCTAACTACAAATACTATTATATCTTCGGCCCTCTATCTTTAGGGTCACTGTATAATTTACTACCAACAAAGGAAAGATTTACAAGTGAAAGGGGCACTAAAACTAGAACGTAACCTGGATGGCCACACCTTGGTTCACCTTCTTCCATTAACTAATGCTACCTTTAATAATTCATTATTGCTAGACTACTCAAATATTGAATTCAGCTGACAGTAGTGTCTGTCATTTAGTAGATACCCAATCTAAAAGTCCAATCTACTCCCAAGGGCCAAATAAATTTTCCCAAACACATCTTCTAACTTAATACTTTGCAATATTCTCACATCTTAAACTCTACACTGATCTCATACTATCTGAACAAAGATTTAAACCCTCTTTGAACTACCATCTCAAGGTGAGCCAGTTAACCTGTTCTTTCACACATATCTTGTAAAGCAGCAGCTCAAACTAACTCCGTTAATGTCTTCGTGTATCTTCCCATTTGCCTATTGAATGCTCTTCACATGTTCCTACATGCTTCCCTTTCCAAGCCCTACGTATTCACAGCCACTTCAACTTAAAACAAAACAAAACAAAACGCTGCCTTCTCCAGGAGCCACCCTTCCATTCTATAATTTTAGCCACAAATTGTTGAATATTACCACTCCCAAAGTTCTATTAGAATAGCTTCAATTTTGTTATTTATCACTACCTAATACCCATGCACTAACCCAATAAAATAACGATGATTATGATGATGATGATGATGATGATGATGATGATGATGATGATGATGATGATGATGATGCTATTATCTTGAGACAGGCCTCCAAAAGCCCTGTTTAAAGTTTAAGCCCTGGCTGGTCTTGAACTCACAGAGATCCCCCTGCATGCATCCCAAGTGCTGGAATTAAAGGTACATTCCACTAAACCTTACTAGAACTTATTTACTTTTAAGGATTGGTATGGAAATCAAATTTGTGATTTTACTTCCAAAGCACAAGTTTTTAACTAAAGTGGTTTTAACTAAAGTGGTAGAGAAAGTACCAGCAAGTTTGTCCTTTAAAAATTATACAATTAAGTGTTCTGCACTTTGATACAATATTTAGTCTACTTGATATTTGAAACATTTCACACAAAGATCTTTAGAATAGGGATTGGTATACTGTAATTTGTAGTAAACAGAATTGCTGAGTGGGTATTTAATAAACCACAGAGAATTAAAGAAAATATAAGTACTACTGAAAACTTTGAAAGTCTCCTTTGCAATAGAATAATGAAGATACTTGTATTTGTTACTTATTTATTACGTGACCATCATCAGTTTATATAAAAATAAATATGACTTATTTGGTTAAATATAAAACAAGTGAGATACTATTAGAAGGGAAGTTGAGATTCGTTATTATCAAAGCTCCTAAATCTGTTCATTAAAAATTGATACTACAAGTTAAAATTTATCAACAGTTGTTTTGAGGTTAATCTATATAGTAGTGAAATAAAAAAAATTTATAAAAGAAAATAAAAAGCAACAGATATACTTTAGTCAGAGTGAAAAAAGATGTTGCCCAACTTTGAGACTATCAAGTAGTAGGGACAAATTTACCTCCATCAAAAATCTAAAAAGAAACCGCAAAGAGACGATGCACTTGGAAACACGTTTGAATTAGTCTGTTGTTGTTATTATTATTATGACTATGATTATGACTATGACGATTATGAAGTGATTCATGTCAACTATGGGGATGATAGCCAAGAGAAAGATGGTAGAAGAAACCCATGTGTTCCCACCAATGTATGTACACGTGGCTATGTCCTATGTTGGATCCAGAACACTAAACCTGGGCAGAGATCAATCACTGCAGTGGGTTAGGTAGAAACCGCTAAGCCAGCAAGTGCTGGCCACACAATGACAGTGTAACAGTAACTTAGTCTATGACCACAGGAGAAGACTGCACCAATATGCTATGACGTCCCCCACCGAAGGAGTTATGTGGCAGAATTAGAATCTAAAACCAAACTGTCACATTCCAAAATGGGCTTTATTATCTTTATTACACCTATTAATATCTTTATTCAAAGAGAGCTACAAAAGACAATATAGTAATAAAGGACATGACAGAATTATTCCCATGGAAAGTGGTTGTTTCAACTTTACTGCCCCATTTGACAGAAATTTAGCATATTTACTTGCTAAAAAGTTTTTATCCCATAATGTAAAGGCTCTTATCTAGTTATTCTCTAAGACTTCTCAGAATTGGTCAGATATAGCATCCTCACAAGTTATAGACCTTGTAGATATTTTACAATGTATTTTATCAAACCAACATTATCAATGTCAGGTGTAATAATTATTTGGGGGGGGGTTGGATAACAAAGAAAACTGCTCTTAAGAACCTGAATCAGGTCACTAAATTGTATTTTACACTTTATGCTATATCCTCAATCTCCTTAATATTTTACTTTTAATTTACCTTACCTTTAATATTTTAAAAACTGAGACATAATTTATAGGCAGTGACGCCCCAAAATCTAAAGTGAAACATTTGGCCAGTGATGATGAACATAGCCACATCTAACAGCAAAATCTTGTAAAGTTTAAGCACCAACATTAGTGTGATTTCTCTTAAAGCACAGTACAGCTTTTCAGTTCCAGCAGTTAGGGGATGGTGGTAGCACATGCAATTCAGTGAAGTTCCAATTTTCTCAGCTTATGATACTGATCCACGCTGTCTGTAGCAGCAGAATGTTTAAATGGCCAGGAAGTGCTTTGTTGTTTATTCATTCTATAGACTTCTGCTTGCTTCTAGTTTGAGAATACACTATGAATATAACCACTGTGAAAACTCACAGGCTTTTGTTGTGAATCTAAACTTGAACTTATTTTGGTAAGTATCTAGCAGTGGTATTGTTAAGTCACAGGGCAGATGAATTCCATGAGGAAATATAAAATGAAAATAATATAAAGATAATCACAACAGCATCACCACCTTTGAAGTAGATAGAAGAGGTTCAACATTTAACAGTTCCTTAAAACTCATGGCATCCTAAGGTCAGAGATTTTTTTGATTTGCAAAAGGATAATATACTAAAGATAATATAGTCTCCCTTTTGGTGTCTGGAGAAATCTCTTACAGCAATCCTATCTATACTATATATAACAAAACATATATACTAAATAGAATAAAGGGTTGCAAACACAATTTTCTGAATGTTTTAGAATTGTGAATGAATAACAGACTGGTGAGTGTATGTAAATATATTTAAATGTAAGCATATGCTACACTGAGTTGTAAGCATGCCATCAGGTTTGTCGACAAGCTATGTCAAAGTAATAAATAGGTCAAATACCTTGAGACTAAAAGAATTTTAACATTGTAAAAGTATGAAAAGGTAAATGCTGTTTACTTTATTAGAATGAGATATGAAATCTTTATCATCTAAGCACCATGCTTCATAATAAAGCTACGATACTGGCATACATTATCACCAAGATTAACTTCTCTACAAGGTCATAATGCTCTTACACAGAATCCCCTGAGTCAGAGCCCTCAGGCTCTTAGCATTACAGCAGTACACTGCAGTTACCACATTCAACACTACCACAATACCTTTAGAGAATATCTCTGAATTCATCAAAGACTTCAAATTTAAAAAATGAAGAAAATCACATTTACTTACTAATATTGTAAGTGGGTTAAAAGGGAGCTGACATCTGCTAGGATGGCTCAGGGATAAGAGTACTTGCTGCCAAGCACGGCAGCCTGAGCTCAATGCTACGCTCTACATGGTAGGTGGAGACAGTTCTCTTGTAGCCTCATTTCCAATGTTTTCTTCAACAACAACAACAACAACAACAACAACAACAACAACAACAACAACAAAATCAAGTTCAAAGCCCTTAGAATGGACTATAGTGTTTTTCAGCCTCAGAACTGAACAGGCTCTTGCTTACAAGCATCTCATAGCTATCATCTTTCAACAGCCTTCAAACTGGACAACTTTTGCACATGCAGACTCATCTGATGACTCTCGCAATCCTATTTCAGAGATCTATGCTGTTTAAAGGAGGGTCGATCACACATAAGACACATGCTGTTGTGCCTGTTCAGCTTTACTTTTCCAGATCTGGTAAATATTTCCTAAACAACTCTCCCCCAAATTCCCTTCTCTGTGTTTATGTGATAGAGTGGAGGGGTCTGGGGGTAGGAGTTGGGGGGAAGAGACCCTGACTGTCTCATAAAAAAATGAGGAATTTTTATATGAGACTGGGGAGAAATAAAAGTCAATGAAATGAGTAGAGGAAAAAAGATGGCATTTTATAAGAATTTTTTTCATTTTTAAATTAAAACATAATTATATAATTCCTACCTCAGTCTCATACTCATAGTCTCTTTTTAAGTTACAAGGCATTTTAATAACAGCACTTTCCCTTGCTATGCTATGTCCACTTAACTCCATTAAGTTTCAGAGGCTAAACAGCAACACATCAGAGGCTTCAATCCCAATGTTGCATAGAACTTTCTCAGAGTCTAAGATCTAATAATAGTAAAATCTCTTATGTTTCATCTTCTAGCCCTGGGGCTATAACTGCTTCTAAATCTGTATTATAATATGCCTGTCTTCTTTCTCCTCCGGTGTGCAAGAGTTCTTTAGCTGACTCCTAAGTTCTCTGTTGAACTAGTACCCTACGATGGTTCATGCTTTTTTGACGGACAGGGAAAGTGAGTAGCTTACCACCACTGCTCCACAGGACCTGAATTTCCCAGACTGGTTTTTGGGACCATGTTTATATCCTGTTCTTACAACACCAATCCCATTCTGTGAATTTAAGTTTACATGAACAGTGACTGTCATGCTCAATTATTTCTTCTAGATCATTTAAACTTTCCTTGATTTCAAAACCTTCATGTCTCCTGACAGGCTTTCACAGATAGAAGTCTGTCAAAAACTGACATAAACATAAGTTTTTAAAGGGGGATTAACTGTATGTGCTAAGCTCATCCACAAAGATTGATGATAAAACTACAAATCCATCCCAATTGCTTTTACTTTCTTCCTTCTTTCACATGGATCCTTTACAAATCTTCTGGTTTAGTTGTTAGAAATGATCAACAAGCCATCTTAGGATGCAGTTTTTGTGCTAAATCTAACACTAAAGGAGGAATCTCACAAACTGAGCACCAAAGAAACTGCCAGCCTTCTGACTGAGAAACCTCCTGCAGAATGCACTGTCACCACTTTGCCTAGTCATATGAATTTGCTTATCTTTGCAGAAAGTCTTCAATTTGAACATAGGTTAAACTGTTATTTCACTAGTAAATTCATGAGTCAAAGTGTTAAGGAAAAAGCTTCCCCTATTATTTTCTAGTACCTTTGACTTTCTACTTAAATGTAATACCTGTCTTAGTGGCCACAACTTATCAGCAAGTTATAGTAGAACCCATGAAGTACGCTTATCTAACCAGAAGACTTTTAAACACTCAAGCCCACGTGTAAACAATGCTATATCTATTAGTGTGTCCAACATGCAGCCTAGCGGTCACTTCACTGTGCACAGTTGGGAATGTGGCTCAACACAAACAGAAAAGTTACTTAAAACTTCACAAGACTTCTGAGGGGAGGCTTGAACATTACTTGACTGCACTGTCAGGCAAGACTGGGTTCTGTGTACTGTCGTTTTGGTCCAAGACTGCTGAAACTTTGTTGGTCGGGAAAAATCATCCAATTAAACATTTCTCATGCAAAGAGCCTTAGTTTTTTTTTTTTTTTTTTACAGTGTATGGAGACCTAAGCATTTATTATTTCATTTGATTTTAATAACTTGTGAAGCACTCAGCACCAGTACTAGCTCTGCCACTGACTGCATTGTTTTACAATAAAAGTAGAAGGGAAAAAAATGTATCATTGTTTTAATGAAGCATTTACTTTCCTTAGTCAACAAAAGCTATAGTCACAATTGAAGAACAAAGCAAATTTAGGATGAAAACAACACATTCCTCTAGGAAGAAGAACATTTTATTTATGAAATCCAAAGTGTCCCCATTACTAATAGGAGGAGGAAGGGCAGAAAGTTGGCTTTTTTGCTTTTTGTTGATACAATCTCTAGACTGACCTCAAACTCAGAAATCTCCATGTCTCTGCTTCTTACGTAATAGGATTAAACAATGCACACCACCATGCTTGGCTATTCCTCAAGTTCTTAAGTGGAAAACTACATACCACTGTAAATAATGCATCTTGATGCAACCATCAAACAAACTGATGAACCATTTAGGTTAGCTACTAGAACATGTGTCAAGTGTAGAGCTCAAGCTCAAACTCAGGCCTGGAGCAATGTCACCGTGAACGTGATGCCTGCAGCACTAGGGTAATGCTTTAAAGGGGAAAATTATATGAGGTTACCTGTGTCTGGCCACAACTGTACACACTGTGAAATGTCTTGTTTGTAATCTGAGACTTCTCCATGACATTATATAATACAGCATGTCAATCAATGTGACACTAAATGAACCTATGAAATTAGTAACATACTATTATCAGCAAAACAAAACAAAAAAACAGAAAAGGATAAGAAAAAAGTGCTTAAAAAGTGTTTCTAAAGTACTAAAAAGTACAAGAAATCAAGGAGGGCTGGTAAGATGATTTGATTAGTTATGATGCTTGCTGCCAAGCATGATGACCTATATTCAAAACAGACAACCATTTCTGCAAGTTGACCTCTAACCTATTAATCTGTGTATACAAACAAATGTAAAAGGAACTCAAGCACTATTTTAACAAAAAGGGCCACTGAAGGTTGCAAACCATAGATGACAGCAGTATGGCCTCAAGGTCTAGAACAATGTTTAAGTTATATAAGTGTCCACATAAATTCTAAAAGAGGTGGGGCATACCAAGGATACAGGAAATCCCTGTGAGACTTTTGATAAAATCACAAAGAAAGGGAGGTTGCTTGTCTCAAACAGTTTTACACACACGAAGTGACCTGTTTTGAGCAAATGATCAGTAATCTCTGGGCTATGGAGCTGAGGTTAGTCTCGAACTCCAGCTCCTCCTGCTTCTGCTTCCGCAGTGCTGGTGTTCCAAGTGCACACCACCATATACAGCTAGAATGACTATAATTCTGCTTAGCAGAACATAGCCAGGGCCTTAAAATCATTTCTAAACTACAAATGGACCTACAAACAGACTAAGGCATTCTTATTCCAAATCTAAGAAAATTTATATTATGTTTTTAAAAATTACTGGTAATTTACACTAAGAGAATTGAATGCTTTTATTCCAACCTAGATTTTATTATAAATAGGCATTTTCCAGTAAGAGTTACCATATAACTGTATTTTTAAATTTTGATTTGGTTAATTTTTTTTTTCCCTCCGGAGCTGGGGACCGAACCCAGGGCCTTGCGCTTCCTAGGCAAGCGCTCTACCACTGAGCTAAATCCCCAACGATTTGGTTAATTTTTAATCTTGCAACCAAGGCTGGCCTTGAACTCAGAAAGATCTACTCAGTTTCCCTGAAGACTAGGATTAAAGGTGTGCCCTACCACACCTAGCTTTGTATCTACATGAAATACAGTATCAGATATTTTTCACTCTATAGTCTTTGAAACTTTAAAAATTGATTATAGGACAATATTTTAAAGGATATACTTTAACAGACCCAAATCTGCTTTCTTGAGAACTCATGGGAAAAGAGAAGAAAAAGTAATTAAGAAAATTAGTAATTACAAAAAATTGATGACAACTTTCTAGAATACAGTGCAAGACTATCAAGGCAACTTTGGACTGGTAGAACAGAGGGGGGCGGGGGCAGAGGTGGGGCTTGTGCGAGAGTGCTCTATCTGTAAGAACTATAAGAAAGACACAGTTGAGCTATGACAACAGAAAGGACGTAGTCAAAGGAGAATTTGGTAAGGAGTGAGAATTAGAAGCATCAGATATGAATGAAAGTGGAGGACTTTAGATAAAGTTGTCATTCATACAGAAAGCAAAGGAGAAATCACTGAATATAAGAGAGGGACGAACTATAGAAATACTATGTTTAAGATGTCTCTATGGTGTCCAGGTAGAGATAGAGAAAAAAACAGTTTGTGCTGGAATTTCAGATTTAGTCACAGTTGTAACTGCACACAGCACAGATCTGATTATCTTGGAGCAAGAGTAAAAGGAGATCACCCTGGAAAGCATTTGATTCAATGAAAGTGTAACACTTCTCTAGTGGACACCACATGACCAAACAAAGTAACTAAAAAAATCAATTACTTTGTTCTTTTCTCATTTGTATTAGTGAGTAAGAGTCTCTGCTGGAAACTGCAGCAGAGTAGTTTCTCAACAGGTTTCCAGTCATGTAATGCTGCTCTTAGTCTTAGCCATATACACAACTGTTGTAATTCTAAGTGTAACAATCAAAGCTCCCTTTGCTTAGCAGAGAATGTCATCATCATCTCACAGAACTCATTAAAGCACTAATATCAAAAAAAGTGAGCTAACTTGAAAATTTGCTAACTTGCTCAGATTTTATATACTATTATCAATATAAAGCTTGAAGGATTAACTAAAAACAAGTTGACGTATTTGATTTATAAAAAGTAATTGTCTTCTGTCCCCATAAGGGCACAATAAAATAGAATTACCTTCACAATTCATTAATATGGTTTCAAAATTAATTTCCATAAGGGAATCTTGTTACTAATGAATGGGATAATCTGAAAGTCACTTCTGAATTAAATTTAAAACTCAGTTATCAAAACTGAATTAGAAAATAATGCTACCAATGCTACCAAATAAGCTTATCTGAATTCAAATTACAATGTTTATCTGAACATAAATATTAAAATGCTAGATTTACTATGAATGATTTCAATAAAAGTATCACATACTAAAAATGAAATGTCACAAAAAGTTAAATGAGAGTTAAAAAGTATAAAATTTTGGGAGACATTTGATTTTCCTAGTTTTGTCAAATTCAGTTTCAAAGGTGTTAACACAGTGTATGGTCCACAAATATTCTACCTAAATACAAGGAACATGAGGCTACTTACCAACCATCAGAAAAGCATGCAAACAAATTAAAGGGAGGTATGAAAACAAGTGAACTATAGGAGATATACTGAGAAATTATTCATCTGTTTCTTCTATTAAATACATTTTAAATATTTTTTAAAAATAAAGAAACCAGTATGTATATCATACATTTAGTTAAGTGTAAAAGAACTCAAATTAACCTAGTCAATGTGGTACTTATTTAAAGATGGGGTATAAATATTGTTTAAATAACAACCACATATGAAGTTCTATACAGTAAGTTTAACATGTAAATTCGGAGGGAGGCACACCATACACAGTTGAAAACAGGGTACTGGATATATATGTCACAAAATTTTTCTAAAAGGATACACTGCCCTGTTTTTCTATAGCCAATGTCATTATTCTCTATTTGTTAACAGCTCCAATCTTTAGTTATAAGCTATCTAAACTAACTGCCAATCTGTCAAGCACATGTCGAGATGAGATGTCCTTCAATGAACCCTTACAGGAATGGCTCTTTGTGCAAGCTGTTCAGTATTATCACAGACAAGACACTGAACAACAGCACAGAGCTTCACCAGGTACAAAACTGCAAGTGTGCGGAAGGGTGCTCTCACTTGTTTTAAGAAGCATGAGCCTGACAGCATTACAGGACAAACAGTAACTAGATTGTTAACGGCCAATGACTTAAGAAAATTATGTGTGACTTTGATTCTAGTTCTTCTTGCCATAAGTAGAACACACAACTAAAAGTGAAATGGTATAAAAAGATAACTGAATCAGAAATGAATTAAATTTTATTTTAGAAATTAAAAAGAAAAGAAAGCCAGGCAGTATATGTCAATTTCTGTAGGTTCTTTTCTGTCCTGTCACATTTCCTTAAGCAGCACACAGCAGAGGGACTCACACACAGCACAAGCAGCCTTATGCCAACTGGATTCTAAGGAACTCTATAGGAACTATAGGAACTCTGAGGTCTGGTGAGGGCTCCTCTAAGGGCCTTTAGTTTACACTCAAGTATGCCTTTAAAAACTTACCTGCCACTGAGTTAAGTTTCATCAATGGGTCAACTAAAATATTAGGAATACAAAATGCTACTCAGAAGATGCCAATGTATAACTGAACACCAGGCAATAAAGATTAACAAAAAACATTATACTTTGCCATTTATCAACTAAATAATTATTCTTTTCCTAATATAACTGTGTCTCCCTGATAGTATATTTTGAAAGATGCAAGAATATTTTCAGGCATCCAGTTTACTATTGCTATACTATTTTACTATTTCCTCATGAAACAGCAACCTACAGTACTTACAGTAGGTTCCCCATAATACTTTATCTATTTTATGAATCAATTACACAGCCTTGAAATTTTAAATACTTCATCTTTGAATGTCTTTCTAAAAAATAGATAAAAATATCACATTGGAACTGATTGGTATGGTTAGTATCCTGAAGACAAGTGGCACCCTACACACTAAGTGATGGTCTTCGCTTTGGACACTTACTCAAAGTTACGCTAACATACAATTCTTTGGAGACACAGGGGAAAGTTGACATTCATTCTGAGAACAAGCACGTGAAACCTGAATAATACCCTTTACTGCAGCTTGAGAACCACATTTGATTCCAAAAATTTTTAATTTTATTCTAACCTTTGTTAGAGTAAAGTAGGTACAAAAAAATATTATCTATTATACACACTGTTTTAAATTAAAATATTATTTTACTGTTTATAAAAACTAAGTATTCTTCCCACAATGCTCTGCAGTGCTGAACACAGAACTGTCAGTCACACTCTTCTCCAGAGAAGTCAAACAACCTCTTTCCTTAAATGTGCTTATCATGCATTTGCTTGAGGGTGGGGACACAAGCCCTAATAAACTGGCCTCATGTGAGCAGGCATCAATTCATTCTCATCAAAAATTTATGCGGCCATAGGCCTCTACAAAGAGCTCATCTATAGGACTAGTTTCTTTTTTCTAAACCTGCAATTTATGAGTTTATTCAAACCCATCAAATTGCTCTAAGTAAATGCCTCAAACATTTGAAAATTCCCATGGCAACTCATTTAGTTTGGCAGACAGGCTGACCCAATCCAATCCTTTTATCCCACAGCTAAGCACCACAATGGTAATTCTGCTCTGACACTCTGAAGAGACTGCTAATTACTGCACTGAGTCCCATTCAGATGAAATGGCAGCGAACACAGAGAGAAACACCCTCTTCACAAGCTCTCTCACTGTTGCTCTATCAGCAACCACATGCATTTTGGTTAGATGTTTAAACATCTTTTAATTTCTTTTTCTCAACAAAACAAACAAAGCCAAAATGCCATACACTTCAGTTACTAGTACTTGGCCAAGAAGTTAAATGTAAGAGCAGCAGTGCATTGGTAATCTGGCTTAAGAATGTCTTGAAGAAGAACTTCTTTCAGTATCCAGATGCCTCTTACTATCAATATTACTTCTTCGAACTTATTTTCAGATTATAATTAAAACAATTTACCATGAGTTAAATCCATAGGACATTAAGCAAAGAACTCCTGAGAAATATGAAAATATATATTGTAAAAGATTCTTTTCTCTTTATTTTTTCTCAATTTCAATGACAGTGATAACAGGTATTTCTAAAAAGAAAATTAAAATGATTTTGCTAAGATAAATATTTTCAAATTTCATAATATTCCTTGATTAATCAGTACAGCTTAAAATTTCAAATTCCTCAGCTGGAAATTTGTAGTAATATATTAAAACCAATTATTTAATTCATATTTATTTAGATCTCCATTACTGCTAATGCTTCTAAAAAATCAAATGTATATTAAAAACTCATTCATATTTAAGTTCAAAACACCTCTGAGTAAACATGAAAACAGGAGGAGGATTCTACCATAAATCCATACAGCCCAAAGTATGGGTAGGAGGGAATAAAGGTCAAGATTACAACAAGAGGAAAGCTGCTACCATACAGACAATAAACACTAATGCCAAACCCTGTTCAGACAGGTTTTCTCTGTTAGAGATACATGCCTGTGTGCAACAAGTGCATCTGCCCTCTCAGTGCCACAGAGGAGAATCTTTACAACTAATGAAAAGACTGATCTATTCACAACAACTTCTATCTAAATGAGACTTACAAACCAAAGACCCAATTACTGCATAATATACGTCCAGATACAAGGATACTTTAGTAAATATGAGATGTTCACCAAAACAGACAATATCACTGGGCTATAATGAGGACTGGGGGTGCAGTTCAGAGGTAGAGTCCATCCTAGACATACTTGTGAGGTATAGTGCCCTAGACCTACCTAACAAATTAAATAATATAAAAGTGTAATAATCATATTTTAAAAGTCAAATGCATAGAATGTATTCATCAAGAGCAATATTAAATTTAAAACAATCAATGAGATACAAAGAACAGTTCTAAATACAACAAGAGAAATTAGAAAACACTTAGAAATGAAAAGTAATATATAGCATAACCCTATTTCTATCTATTAAAGAAAGGTCTCAGATCATTAACCTTTTACTTTAAAATGTCCAAATAAAGTTAAGTTCCAATAAAACAGAAGAAAAGCAGAGGTTAATGAAACAGAAAGAGAAAAGTTAACAAACATCAAAATTTGAAGTTAAATCAAAGTTTAGAAGATTAATGAATTTGATCAAGAAAAATGAAATCACAAATTATTGACATCATGATGAAAAAGAGTACTATTACAGATCCTACTGCCTTACGGAGATAAAAAGGAATTATAAATGAACTTTATGATAAGCATTTTGATTATTAGGATATTAGAAAAACGAGAAATTCTGAATATTAATATAGTGATTATTTGTATGTAAAAGCCTTTATGCTAATATGTAGATTTTTATCTTCATGAAGGTAAAGACAAGCACAAGATAAGGCAAGGTCTGTGATTGGGCAGTGAAAAAGGTGGGGACAGAGTTTTTGTTAAGGTGGGAGATAGAAAAAAAAGAGAGAAAGAACCAAGATGGAGGCAGAGAACGACGACCCAGATCCATGTGGCCTTAAATGGCCACAGGTAGTTATGAATATTTCATAAGGGGTGGATATTTATAGACAGCTTGTCTTATCTAGGTGGTCAGTTTATATACTATCAACTGGTTGTAAGTTTATTGTGTGGACATTTTGTGGAATGAGAATTTAAGATACAAATCTGATTGCTAAACTACAAGCTTATTGAGTTTTGGTTTTAACAGGTTACTGGGAGTTGTGACTGTAACCACTGGGGAGCAGATGCTGGGAATGTGAGCAGAGTCCTCAGTGAGAGAGCAGTGAAATAGGCAGACTCTGTATGGAACTGGGAATGTGAGCAGAGTCCACAGTGAGAGAGCAGTGAAATAGGCAGACTCTGTATGGAACTGGGAATGTGAGCAGAGTCCACAGTGAGAGAGCAGTGAAATAGGCAGACTCTGTATGGAACTGGCCGCAACCTGCCTTGCAAGTAAGTTCCTAAGAGCTGCAAGAGGGCAGCTGCCGCAGGGCTCAGATAGTAGGGAAAGGCAGCCTGTGTGGGAGTTTAGTAGGTGAGACGCTTTGCTGATTGAGATGAAAATACCCCACAGATGCCATGTGGCCCACCGGAGCCGGCTCTAGCGTGGGTTGGTAGATTCTTTTAATATTTACTGCTACACTAATACAAAAGAGGAGAGGCACATCACAAATAGAAAAATGTATTTGATATGACTCAAAACTAAAGTAAAATAAACTTTGAGAAACCCAGTAAGAGACAAGAAGCTGGGTTAACTTAAAGGCAGTAAACTATCTTAGTAGGTGCATAAAATACCAAGAACTGAAAACAGGTCATGATATTATGCCACAAAAGTAAAAAGACCAACCAACCAAAAAAAGCAAAACAAAGCTAAAAACATTAATGTAGCAAAAGTAAAAGAAAAAAGAAAGTAACACACAGTTGGGAGATATCCTAATTTGGTTTCTGTTGTGGTAAGACACAGAATAAAACAAACATGAGGAAGAAAACTACTTGGTCACACTTTGCAGTCCATCACCAGGAAAGCCAATGCAGTACACCAGACAGGAACTCAGACCATGGAAGAATGCTGCTTACTGGCTTGCTCAGGTACATGCCTCGTACTACCACATGCCTACAACAACCACAGCTAAAAAAAATACCCCCGAGACATGCACACAGGCTTATCTGATGAGGTTGATTTCTCAGACAGTTTTAGTTTGTATCATGGTAACAAAAAAATAACTAATACATGAGATAACCAATACATAAGATAATATGCAAGTTTTCTGTGAGATAATATAAAACACAATTTGAAGGTCCTACATGGACGTGAATCACTCCACAGCTCAGAGTTTGTAGTTGACTTGTAAATAGATGAGTGCTGTGCCAGGACTTTAAGAACTTTGCCCCCCAATAAATTTATTAACAGACTAATTTATTTTTAAGGGGGCAAGTTTTCTAGTTCTAAGAACATAGCTCAACATTTTAAAAACATTATGAAATGTCTGTGATATAATTACTAATATAATTTTTAGAAAATCAAAATTGTAAATAATCATTTTGCCCAGAGCCTAATTGGCCAGCAAATATAAAATGCCTTTAACATTTTGCAAAAGTTATCATAATTATTTAAAAGGCCATTTAGGAAAAGGAAAAAAAAAATCAAGAAAACTAGTTTGCCAATTATCTTATATCCCAATAATTCCAATTAATATTAATGCTCTTCTATAATGTACCTAAACTAATGCTACCACTATTAATCCTTAACACAAGGCATTGCTTCTTCCTATGGATGTAAGCTCTGTTTAATGCATCTTCCTACAGTAAGATCTGCTATTGCAACCCAGTACCTTGAAACTGTTTTTCAGAGCTGTGTAGATAACTCAATAATTAAGTACCCACCTTTCTATCATCACAGGGTTAGGCTCTGAGAGGACAAAATTCCTCCTCCCATTTACAAGATACATTAGGAAACGTACATGAACCTACCCCAAAATCCTAGTATTTTTAAAATGTCAAAAGAAAGTGTACTATCCAGCAAAGACTTTAAAACGAGACAGCTCGCCTCCTCTTCCACTTTCAGAGGAGCTAGTGTGGTGCAGTTTGAGTTTTCCTTGACTAAAATGATAAAACTGAATGATTTTCAACATTTTAAAAGGAATGAAAATGATAAGAGAGGATACTCTTCCAACCCAAAGGATCAGAGAGGTGTATTACAGAATTATGGAGGTCTAGCATGATGGGTTTAGGCCTTAACATTAGAACTCAGGGTGGTAGACTGAAAGAGGAGGATCCTGAGCTCAGGCAGGGCTACACAGGGAGACCTTGCCTCCCCAACCCTACTTTTGCCTACCCTCAAAGAAAGGGGACAGAATTATCACCAGTTTCTGTTGAGGATAAGTCTCTAAAGACTTTTGAGTATATTTGTAGTAGATACTTGAAGACAATGAATACAGGATCATATGATAAAAATACTATATATAATGAGAAAAGTTACTCATGCCTACTTAATGCATAGCCTATTAATAAATTAGAAAACTAAAAGATTAAAGTAATCTATCAAAACAAACATGAAACAAAAACATTATTTCCCTACAAAATAAGTCTTCTAAATATCTGATTCTATGAATGATATGCAGTCATTGCAAAACCTTTATTGATTATGCAGTTAGATTTCAATACTGAACTATTTTCTGGGGGAAATTGGTATATTGTTTGTTGTATGCTTACTGGCAGAAGGAATGAAATCCACTTAAGGTTGTTTTTAAACCCAAATTTAAGCCCAGCACTGTTGATGCTACAGACCTTCAACCCTAGCACTGTGGAGGCAGAGGCAAGAAGATCTTTTGAAAAAGCTTCTAGGACAGGAGAGTCTTCAGAGCCAGAGCTGCACAGTAAAACCCCATCTCAAAAAAAAAAAAACACTCAAGCCAAAACCAAAAACCTTTGGGTTTTGGCTATTGCTCCAGAAGGTAGGGAAGTATTTGCTGAGCATGCAGGAGGACACATGCATCCCCCAAGTTTCTACCCCCCCAAGTTCACATAAAACTGAATATTATGGCACATGTCTGTATTCCCTGTTTCTATGTGGGGACAGGAGGCAGAAACAGAAGAATCCCTGGACATTCATACTCCAAAAAGCTTCATATACTCAGCAGAAACAACAAACCCTACTCAAATAAGGTTAAAGGTGTAGACCAATACCTAAGGTTGTCCTCTCACCTCCCTACCTGCACCCACATTTAAATGCATGAACACTGCCTGCATGCACACACAGAACAACTTTTTTAGCTTAAAACACACACACACAAAACCAAATGTGACTTACTAAATATTACATTTAAATTTTTCAAAAATAGACAAGTTAGAACTGCATCACAAGAAGTGAGGATATAATGTTTGTCAGATTTATGAACCTTAAACACCAACAGAGATAAAACCAAACAAGACGCTTAATTCCATTTAATTATAAAGCTCAGATGAAGTAATGTTGACAATGTTCTACACCTCACCCCACATTCCTTAGATTCAGCTTTCTCCACAAAAAGGGGCACAGAATTGCCTTTTTATCTTTCTAGAAAAGAATGATGCCAAATGTAAGAACAAAAACAAGACAAATGTGGGCTTTAGCTGTAAATTTAATCTCTAAATGATATCATAAGGTAAATAACAGCCCTCCACAATGAGACCAGAGACTGTAATGTATCATTTAAAAAGGGAGGGAGGGAGGGAAGGGAAAGAAAAAGAAGTTGTTGCATTAGCTTGTAATTCTCAGCACTTGAAATAGCAAGTTCCAGGCCAAGCAGGGCTAAAAACCAAACAAAGCAAAATTATTCATAGTTTCCTAATGAACTTGGCTGTGGATTTAAACCCTGGGGGGCACCCAGGTTTGAGACCATTAGGCAACAGGCATTTTCTGCTAAACTAGTACAAATTTCTTAAAGGTAACTTAGGAGTAATTTTAATCCTGTCTTATGATGATATGTACTTCCAGTCCTGTGGCTCTAAGTGTTTGGGATATGATGGCTCCATATTCCCATCAAATTCCCATTTGTTATTGCCATGTGAAACAACTCATCATCTGGTTTCTCAATTTTCACATTTCCAAACCCAGTTTCTTTGTTTCTCTTCTAACAATGTAAATAAAAGGTAGCATCAACTGCTGTAAGGCATCACGTATCTTACTACATCAAGTCTAACCAAAATTCCCATCAATTAATTTCGCCCTCAAAATAAACCCTTCATCAAACACCTCCATCTTCCTTGACTCTAGTCCAAACAATTTTTGTGTATCTAGCCATGACCTATTCTGAATAAGCACTTGAATTAAATGCACTCTAAGTGGCATTTGAGCTTTTAAAATGCCTTCAAAGCCTACTAGCTAAGCAGCCAGAAGAGTCCATTGAAACAGGCACCAAATCATGCCATTCCTGTCCTCAATCTCTCCCAACAACCCCTAACCTACTTCCCAATTACTTCACACATATCTCCAGTTCCCTCAACTTTGCCTGGTACCATGGTATTTTCCAAACAAGACTCGGGGCCACTGCATTTTCTGTTCTCGGTAACTGAGAAAACTAAGATAAGCAAATAGTTGTACTACACATTTCAGTTAGGTATTTCTCAAAATCATCTCTTCAGGAAGCATTTTGTAATCATTAACTAAAACAGCATCCATGGTTCTCTATCCCCTTTATTGTGCCTTAGCAATTCACAAAAATAAGTAAGCACTCAATGTAGTATTGTTATAAATCTATGCATATAAACACACATATTTAATCATGTTAATTTTATTTCTGGAAACATTCTAAAATATTTAGACAGACAGCCTCTAACATTTCCTTACAAAGATATTATCTGTGATGCTATTAATAAGCAAGAAAGGCTTACTAAACTGACAACAGCACAGCCGTACGTATGATGGCATTTAAAGCATGTCACTAGGGGAAACCACGAATAACACTATTAATGACTCTTTCACGACACAGAAAACCGTAGTTGTATAATGTCACACTAGAAAAATTATTCTAGCTTCTAAAATATGCTCTTAGAAAATAAACAGATAACATTAACATCAGAATTCAAGTATAGGTTGAAGTCTTCTAATTCTAGTTAAATTTCTGAATTTTCTTTTCAACAAATACAGCTAATATAAATAAGCATTGTTATTAGCTCTCCCTCACATGATGAAGTTTAAAATAGTTGGTCTGATAGACCCAGAAAGTAGGATAGAGAATACAGATACAGAAGAGTGCGTGGCGGCAGGGGTGGGAGATTTAAGAGGTGTACAATTACAGTTAGATTAAAGGAATAAACTCTAGTGCTTTGTAACAGCAGAATGACTACAGTTAACAATTTATTGTTTGTAAACAGCGAAAAGACTTCCAACACAAAAGAACTGAAAACCATCTGAAGTGATACAAAGAGGGGAGAACAGAAAGGATAAGAGAGGAAGAGAAGAAACAGCTAAAACTCAGGGTCACTTGAGGGCTAGTATGGAAACCTACTATAGTAGAAGCTTTATAAAATATATACATATATGAAAGAAATGCAAATGGCATCACTAAATAACAGGGAGACAAAGTACCAAGCACACACCTCTCACAACCAAATGAGACATCCAATCTTTGGAATGCATTACATATAATTGAGTTCTTGGTAAAGGAGCTCCACAGAACCCCAACAACCAGGATACAGTGCTAAAGCTACTTAATCTTTACCCCTACTGACTGGTGTTAATGGTACTAAAAGGACTCTGCACACTGCAAGAGGAGACAGGTTAACACCAATCCAACTACATTTCATCTATAATGGTGGCCTATAGATACACTGGTGCAAGAATGACACAAGGGTTACAGGAGTCACGGCTACTATCTAAGAATAATTAAGGTCCACTCCATGAGATGGAACCCATGCCCAACATTCCTCAGATGGCCAGGAACCTGAGACCAGAAATCCAAATACTGCTGTTCTGATAAAAGAATGCCACAATAAAATGACTTTTAATGGCATTCAGCTATACTCATAGATTAGTGTCATGCCTAGCCATTATCAAGAATCAGTAGAAGGGAACAAATAATCAGTAGAAGGGACACACAACTGAACAATGTACAGAGTGTGAGCCCTTGCCTGGGACACTCAGTCCTAAATGGAATGTCTCCATCAAACCCTTCACTTCTGTGCTCAGGGACCTCTGTAGAAATAGAGGGGAAAATATTCTAAAACATGCCACAGCTCTCATGTGAAAGTCAGAGGACAACTTCCAGAAATTGGTTCTCTCCCACCACTGTTGAACCTGGGGACCAAACTCAAGTCAGGCTCACTGAACAACAAGAAATTCTATAAATGAAAGAGTGGGTACTCCAAAGTCTTATCTCACCACTTGTTTTTCCCCACTAAATTAAAGAAAACAGAGAGGCCAAAATGTTCTAGAATTCACTAAAAATCTTCTAAATCAATGCTCTTTTCTAAAATATCTTTTAGAATAAAAGTAAATTACAAAAGCAATGGCTAGAAAAATCAAATGGGTAAATAGCAAACTATTAGACCACTTTCTTTTTGCTACATTAGTTAAACACGTATTAGATACACAGCACTGTAATAACCTTCCTGTCTATGAAACTAAATACCCACAAGTCCCCTTTGCACTGCTTTTCAAGACCACACAACTACCAAGGAAAGAGAAGAGGGTAAGATTTAACTGTGTATTTGCAAACAATCTTTACATGTTCCTTAGGTATCTATCAATAAAATGCACATCAAATTTTCCTTGGAAGGAATCAATTTTGTCAAATGAATAGGAACATGTTTCTAATGTATGAGTTCACTTAGAAAATGGACTCTGAGGGCAATAAAGAGCAGATCGCTGGGATACAAACAACAGCAGATCCCAAGTGCATTCATGGAAGCCACAAAATGGCTCTGGTGACAGCACACTATAGATTTTCCTAGCTTCTTTAAGAGCAGCCAATTGAAATATTTCCATGTTAATCATTTTCTTCTCATTTCCCATTTAAAAAAAAAAAGCAGTACTCTGATATTATGCAGCAATATAAAAAATGTGAAGAAGAGTTGACTGAAGAAAATCGAAAGAACGGAAAGAGGTGTGATGTAAAATGAGATAACAATCTCAAATTTTATTTTCAATGCCTTATGTAAGATTCCTAAATATGACCTTTATCAGTGGTTGTTATCTGATAAGTGTAAAAATCATTTGGATTGGTGCCTATGAAATCAATAAAACTCAGCTTTCCATAAGAAAACAGATTTTTACTATTCAATAAGAAAGCTTTACTGTGCCACATTAACTTATTTACCGAAGAAAACATACCAGAGAGAACCTAGTGTATGAGCAAACTCTACTTTCCTCCAGTACAGATTACTTAACCTTACTTTGTGTTTTGCTTGTTTGGTGTTTTTTGCAACAGGATCTCTCTACACAGCCCTTACTGTCCTAGACTAACTATGTAAACAAGGCTGGTCTAGAGCTCAGAGATTCGCCTGCTTCTGACTCCTGAGTGTTGGGGAGGGACTGCATGCATGTGCCACCACGCCCAGCATACTTAACGTTTTTAAGAAAAAGAAAACAGAAAACAAACAAACCAAAAACTTTTAACATCCGATGGCTAAATCTAGATTCTTCTCCTACAACAGAGCAACTTAAAAGCCGACTGTGTCTTTAAAAGCTGACTGTGTCTTTAAGCTGACTGTGTCTTTAAAAGCTGACTGTCTTTAAGCTGACTGTGTCTTTTAAGAAGTAGGCTAATCAGAGTTGCTTCTCCACCACATCACTTCCTTCAAAAAATAACCAGGAATTTCTGGTTAAGAATTTGAACAATCCTGTCTTTTACACTATATATTTAGCGGGCCACACATTATTTTTATATTTGTGGTTAAATAAAATCTCTAACAAATAACAACCCAACCTTTATTAACATTACACTTTCGAGTTAATCTAAAAAGATAAAACAATAATTCAAAAGATGAAAATTACTTACTGCAGGTACCAGTAACTTCTTCACTTCTTCAACCGCTCTCTTCAGCTTGATTTCTGCTCTGTTTTGAGCATCTTCCACAGTGATTAGTACATGTAAATCTTCATTTAGATGCTCCCAATTGGGTTTGCCTCTATTTTGCTCCTCCTTTAAAAAACAAACAAACAAAAAAACCCAATGTTACTAATACTATTTTTCAAAGACAAAATACACCTCTTATGACATGCACTTAGTGCCAATTACTTAAAGGCATGTTTCTATTATTTTGCTAGGATGACTGTATAAAACCTTTCAACAATTTTCCATAGTAAACAAAAGCCTTGCAATGAGACTAGTCAGTCAAATGAGAACTCCGCAGACATTCATGCTGCACTTATTATATATCCAGCTGAGAATAAAAGTGACCAAAACAATCACAAGAAACTTTAGTATTGATACTCTAGAAAACATGCAGTACCATTTTTAACTATAATGAGTAACCCTGAGAAGCATAGTACATCAATATTTTACTTATGAGAGAAATCAAGGTTCAGCAAGTCACTTAGCAGTTATCACACAAATAAGCTGCCAATGTGGGAAATGAATCAAAACTTTCATCCTCCAATTTAGTGATACCTCCGTTCATTTTAGTAGGTTTAAATAACACTGGTTTCCAGTCAACACTAGAATAGGCATTTTGAAAATAGATCTCATCATGTAAATGAAGCAAGCACTGGTTGCTGTATTCCAAGTAGTAAATGGAAACAATAAACCACAGCAAACGACTAGATATTGGTTTAATTATATTTCCAGTGACTTTTACTTTTTAAAATGAATATACAGTGAGAAGCTGCTAGGCAAGAAAGCACCATTCTTCTTTGGGGATGTGGCCACTGCTGTTGCACGTTCCAGTGGCTGGTGTATGTCACGCACATATGGGCAGCACTAAACAAGCTTAGTAAGTTTTTAAAAAAATAAAAGATGAACATGAAATTTTGGGTCAATGTATGTGGGTATGTTGGAGGAACTGAAGGGGGATCTAGCATGTTGGATCTGATGTGTATATGTGTATATGTATATATGTACATATGTGTGTGAATACAAAATTTTGAAATAATAAAAATGAAGTCCATTCTTGCATTGTATTAAGTCCTAAATACATGTTTCATAGAGAACCATCTATGTCATTTCTTTGCTAGCTTCTGATTATCATGCAAGGATACATGTACATGCTGAAAATCTTATCAAACTATAAGGGCACATGGACACATGTACACATATATAATTTATAAATATACAAATATTTAAACTTGAAAACAATTTAGGAATATAAGCATAAATATAACTGCTACCCAAACATAAAACAAATTATCAGATGCAAACAACAAAAATACCCATTGTTAGACCTTTCTTGAAAAAGCCATTAGCTTGTTACTGTGTCAATTACTATCAAAGGAAGTAATTAGCATAAGGCTTTCATATTATTTTTCATATTGAGGACAAATAATGAAGACAAAAATAAGATTTACCAAGTACACAAGTACAAGATTCTGGTTTTTTAGTAACTTCACTAGGAAAATACACCTACATAGTCAAGGCATATGCTTCTGAAGATATAGTCATAATGAGCTAACTAGAACTCAAAGAAAAACAGCAATAATCAAACAGTAATTAACTAGTAGCCCAAAGCCTATCTGTTTCATTACTAGATCACACCACATTCCTTACAACAATAAATCTTGGCAGAACTGTATTAAAAAGTAAATTCCATGCATTGGAGAATCTGAAGAGTACTCAAACGAATACAAATATAATAAATATTAGTCTTTCTATTTAAAATTTTTTCAGTTTAAGATAGTTCTAGTTAATAAATGATGGTATAAGTTGTTTCTTTTATTCAAGATGCATCATGATGGGCATTGAGGGGAAAGAGTCACTGGATCAAATAACTGGGAACCCTGAAATCATTTGCATGGCAAACATAAAACATAAACACTTTCGTGACAATAACTTTAAATCTAAATTTTTATGTTAAGGAATGCCTGTACTTATCACCAAAATTTGTATTTTTGTTTATTTTTATATATCCACTTGGGGAAACTACCTGTACGCCTAAATTCATATATGTATAAGAGACTTTCATTTGTAGCAAGACACAGAATCAGGAACAATGCTCACTCCTTACTCTATCTGAAGTAATCAAAGTATATGAGGCAACAATTCCGAACTATTAGAAATTAGGCATTGGAGAAGAGAAATAACAATGGCGAGAGGACAGGGAACAGCTGCAACTGCCAACACTTGCGAGCACTCAACAGCTTTAGTCTCGGCCACTAAAGATAGGAAATGAGAGCAATTTCAGAGTCCAGCAAAGTAAAGCAGGCAGGGCTCAAGACTGCTGGAGAGCTGTAGCATCCCGTTAAGTACTGAACTCAACAGTTAGTTCCATGCAGGCTAGGCAGAGGACTCTAAAGGTCAAGAATCAGTTTCCAAAGGACTCCACATCACAGACTGTGAAACATCTCATGATGCATCAACAGGATCTCAAAGGGAAAGAATTCAACTTAGTATGAGCCACTATTCAAGTACTGCCTTAAAAAATTTAAAAAAAAGATCGACACTTAAGGGGTCTAAACTATTTCCAACTAATTCAACTATTTCCTAGAACAAAACTGAAAGACATTTATAAAAGTAAAAATGTATCTTTCCAACAATGTGAAAGTCTCTATTTGCTGCTATGTCATCAGAAGTTAACAGTCATTAGAGCTGGGAGATGGCTCAGCAAATAAAATGCTTGCTCTGTGAACACAGAAACTAAGGTCAGATCCCTAGCACACTACAAAAGATGTGTTTTGGGGAGGGAGTGCTAGCATGTGTTGCAGATAGGATCTAGATGGCTCAATGGTCAGGTAATCTAGTCAAACAATGGACTCCAGGGTCAGTGAGAGACCTATCTTTAAAAATAAATAAATAAATACTGGATAGACAGCTCAGCGGGCTAAGAACACAGGCTGCTTTTCTAGAGAACCTGGTTTGATCCCAGTACATGGCAATTTACAACTACCTTATTTGTAATTTCAGGCCCATGAGATCTACTTTTTCTGTCCCCTGTAGACACTACACAGAGTATACAGATATACTCTGACAAAACATCCATAAACATGAAATAAAACAAACAAATAAATGGATAAGGTGGATACCTAAAGAAAAAGATACCCAGCCTCATGTTCTTGTACACACACACACACACACACACACACACACAGAGGGAAAGGTAAAGGGAGAGGGAGAATGGTGGGGCCATTAAAGATTATAAATTGGACACTTACAACAGAAAAAAGTCAGTAAAACAAATCTGGGAATGATACGTTTTTATCAAAAACATCATTACAGAAAGTATTCTATAAACAAAAACATTGTACATGTTTTCAAACCCATAATTCTAAAATATTTCACTGTACTTTTCAATTTGTTGTACTTATTTTAAGACATTTCGTTCTTACATTTCCATTTATTATTTATTGTGTATATGATGTATATGTTGGATGCATGTCCCAGATCTGGTAAAGGGAGATCAGGAAACAACTTTGGAGAATCCACTCTCCTCTCCACTATGGGTTTCCAGGGGTTGAACTCATACAATCAGATTTGTGCAGAAAGCGCTTTCACCCACTCAGTGATCTCAAGGACAAATTCTAAAACATTCTTTTAAGTAACACAGCAACATTTTTGAACCTTGACATGTCTTATTAATGCTGAAGGGTGTCAGTTTTGCCCTTCTTGCCTAACCATTGCTGATGTGACCAGATACCTTAAATATTTTTAGCCATCTCTTCAACCAGTTTCTAGTCACGGAGGATGTTAAGAATGCTGTTGAAAGATGATGGGGAAGGACAATCTTATCTATTTTAGGGTCCCTGGTCAATGTTCCTCTTTACAAAGACAGTCACAGAAGCAGGTGTCATAGCCTTCCGAGTTACTGTTGCACACCAGACTCAGGGACTTGCTGCAAATATGAGGACATTGCTCTTGCTTTTGCATCAATCAGAAAGCCTGGCTTCTAATTCAGGAAGCACTGGTCCTCTACTGACATCTGTGAAACTGTGGCAACAAGCTAACTTGTTAAGTTTAGGTAAAATTAAGATTAAAACAAAACAAAACAAAAAAACCTGAGACATTTTTAGAGTTCCTGACAACAAACTTCCAGTAGCTAGGGAGGAAATATGATCATTCTTAAAGTTGTTTTAAGTTGGGAATTGGTTCCAATGCTTTGTCTTAATTTGGCTCCCAAAAGCCACTTCCAAACCTGAGGGTCCCTGCGCCCAGCTGACTTTGACTGGCTGGGCAGGGAGATGGAAGAGGGACTTTTAGATTGCATGGGCAAGGGACTAAGGGAGAGAGGGATAAGAACAGGAGAACTGCCCTGACTTGGAGGGAGAGGGATCAAACTTAAGAGCTACAGGAGAGGGGTAGAGCAAGCGCAAGGCCCTGGGTTCGGTCCTCAGCTCCTCCCAACCCCCCCCAAAAAAAAGAGCTACCGGAGAAAAATCATCCAGCAATGTAGGTAGAAAGGGAAAGTGGCCCTATTTAGGGGGGATAGAGGAGGCAGAGGCTGCCCAAAAGATAACAGGGCAGCAAAGATAAAATATAGATTTAGAAGGTGTTATACCAGGAATACTGGAAGTTAATGTGTGCTAGTTACAGGGAGGTTTAGAAGTGCCCAGTCATTGAACTAGTTAAGGCATATCAAAATTAGCTGTCGTGTGTCTCGTGTGTCTCGTGTGTCTCGTGTGTGTGTGTGTGTGTGTGTGTGTGGTGTTATTCATGAGTCCAGAGAGCTCTTAGGCAGGTGCGTACCCTCTGGGAGCCAAAGAGTTTTAACCAATTTACCTCTACAGCTACATGATATCAACACACACAAGAGACACAGACTACTATGGCATAAAACATGACAATAAAAATAAACTGTGAACACTGATATATTCCTTTTACCACAGAATACAATCAAAAGACTAAGTCTAGGAAAAACCTGTTTAAAATGACACTGCTATTCAAGACAACAAATGTGCTATTTCTGTTTTCTACTTAGGATTTTGCTAATTTTCAGAGGAATGTCCTTTATAAGTTAACCTTCAGTGTCCTTGTTCAATAAATTTGATACCTATCAGAGCTTGTTCTTTATTGCTTTTATTTTCCTAGCTTTTCATCTACTTTAGTGTTCCTTCTTCATGAAGTTCCACTTTGAGGGACACTCTAAATTTTCCATTCTTTAGCTGATTTCTAGAACACAAACTTTGAGGCTCCTGGATCCGACAAGATTTTTCTTATAGAACAAAGATGCAGTGAGTATGCCCAACATCCAACTTCGCTCACTGTTCATCAGTGTGGTGGTGTTAGGCTGTCTTCACTATGAATGTGTGTACCTTCCTGTTACTTCTGGTACTTTCTGCTTTACATGTTTCTCAGTGATAATATTTGGTAAATACAGCATTTATCATGCCCTAGAAATTTCTATATAAAGAATCAAGTCTGAAAAGAGTTTTAAATTACCTTCTGTTCTATGTTGTATTCTTTCATTATTATTTTTAATTTTTATGTGCATGCATCTGTGTAAGAGTACCCATAGATTAAAGACAAGGCCACTGGATCCTGGAAACTGCAGTTAGGGGTGGTTGTGAGCTGCCTGGCACACCTAAAATCCAGAGCTTGTGAGGTGGAGACAGAGGATTAAGAGTTCAAAGTTACACAGAACTATATGACACCTTGTCTCAAAATGTTGTTTATGCCATGCATTCCTTCAAGAACTTTTTAATAAACAGGATCTCTAGTATATCCTTCATCTTCTTAGACACTGGTTGTCAGTATTTTCTACTTGGTATACATCAGCCTAATTAGTTTCATCTATTACACAGATACTCTGGAAGACAAATAATCAGTTTCATTACATTTCTCTATTATCCTTTTTCAATCTCAGTATCTTCCATCTTTTATTTCTCAGTTCCTTTTTAGTTACACTGAACTTAGTTCCTTTATTTTTGATGTTTCTAAACTTGTAAAGCATATGTAAATAAAAGTCCCCTTTAAACAAGTTTTTACCTCACAAATTTTTCTGCCTTGTATTCTTTACAAACATTCAATTAATAATGTTTTCTAGTTTCCTCCAAGACTCCATGTCTTGGCCAATGAGTCATAAGGAGTTGTGTTACTTATTTTCAAAACATTTGGTATTTAATTCCTTGATGATCAAAGTTTAAGTTACACAATTCTCATTTTTTCTTACCTTATGATATGTATAGGTTCCATTCTAGTGCATGTAAAAGAAAATATAAACTTTCCAATGATTAGGTGTAATATTTAACAAGGTCCAGAAGGCCAACTTGGGGGGGCCGGGGGAGCACAAGGTGGCAGAATAAAGTCTATCTCCTCTTCAGTTAAAAACAAAAAAAAACCTACTTCTAGTTATGGAATTAATTACTGTTTGTGCCTATATTTACTTTCTTTAGGCTCATGTATAGAGTTATATTTATGCTGTTACATTATCCTGATAGATTAACCTTTACCATTACAAAATAATCTCCTTTATTTCCTTTTGAGAGTATTTTATTTTATATCAATAGAGACAGACACCTGCTTGCAACCTTCTAGAAATATTGTTTCCATGTTTGTATTTTCAATCTCACAGAATTTCTATTATGGACGATATATCTCTTGATGAGATTTAGTAAGAGCAACCTCAATGCTTGCTCTGAGGTGTATTTCTCCCACTGTTATTCAAGCAATTTGGAGCAGGGCTAAAGCTACAGCTCTCCATTTAACAGTCTACCTGTGCAACTATTCTGCTGTTCATACGCTTCCTTTCCCTACTTTCTTCTCTACCATATCAGATCCAGCAGCATGTTGTGTTTTTTGCATTCAAATATTGAATTTTTAATGGATGCATGTGTGCCTAGTTCTATGTCTCTACCAGATGTGTACACAGGAAGTAGGAGAGGTGTGAAGACATCAGATACCCTAGAACTGGAGTTTAAAAGTGGTTGCGAGTGACCATGGAGTGCTGAGAATACAAACCCCAGTCTTCTGCATGGCAATAAGCGCTCTTAACCACTAGGCCATCTCTCTAGGCTCACTGCTATAGTATGTTCTATAATTGTATTTTACTTTTAACTTTGGTAGCTTTCTAATTATACTTCTTAGTAATAATTCTATGGTTGTTATCATGGAGGAAGAAGGTTATAATACAAATTTTAACTGTACATGATCTACTTATGTTTACTTCTTTGTTATTTCACATAACATATAGAAATTTTATAATCACATAGGTCCATATATACATTGATATAATTTAAGAAATCTACATTAAATAGCTTTTGTCTTTTATAAGAAATCATAATGTATCCAGTGAAGCTTTTTAATTTACCAGAATATTTATTATTACCAGTATTAGCCAGTAACCAATTTTCAGTGACTACCATTTTTCTTTTAGCCTAAAAGAACACTCATTCACATTATCCAATGCAATCAATATGCTGGCAATCAGTTCTTGTATAGTATTTTACTTTCATTTAAAATGCAACCTTTGTTGGTTAGATAATTCAGGTAGGTAAATTTTTAACTTTTAACATTTAGAAGTTATTTTCTCTTCCCATTTATTTTCTGTTAATAAAATCAGTCACTTAATATTTCATGTATAATTTTCATTTCTCTCTGCCTTCAAGATGTTTTTAAGCAATACAAACAGATAGTGAAGCTAAACTAAGCTAAAATGAAGGCCCTCAGGAAAAAAGAATGGGAAGCAAATATTCAAAAGCATCAAGGTTTCACTCTGAAGCAGAGTCTTCCTAAATATGAATACATATGAATATACATGGACTATATTTAGCTTTGCCTCAGTAGCTTTTAAACTATGCTTCTAGGCAATGTTTGTAAGATTAAATGATCTATTACATTAACTACTTTACCAACACTTAAATTCATAATGTTCCTGCTTCAGCATAAACCACACCTAGATAAGACTGGCCATTGGTATCTGGAGTCAGAGCTCTGTTCTTGTACACCTTGGTGTACACCACATTCTGTGTTCAATCTACATGCTGCTGGTTGGGCTTCTACAACCTGCCTATTTATCTATCAACAACTACAGAGGTTCTAAGCCATTATTTCTTAAAACATTTTTTCCAGGCTTATCTATTTTCCTGTTTTCTTGGATGTCAAATGTGTGTCTATTAGACCATCTGAGGAATAGAAGAGCAGCATCAACATCAAAGAAGCCATGAGACAAACATGGCTGGGACCACCCTGGCCTACAAGCAACAAAAAGAGCATGTAGGAAAAACAAAACCAAACCTAGATATACATATTGGAGAAAAGATGTGTCCTATGCAGGTTAATGGTAATGAACCGCATGGCCCAGGGCTGTTGTACATGCATTTCCCCAGCATTCTAGGGCCTGTCCATTCCTGGGACACTTTTTTATAAACTGCTCCTATTCCACTGTTTTGTCTTATGTCCCTGACGCATCTCTTCATCCCAGGACTCAAGAAGCTAGAAACTAAGTGGATGCCCTTCGAACTCTGATCTGCACCTATAGTATGCAAACCCCCATTTTCTCAATGGTTCCCTTCCCTTGCTTGGTTCTCTACAATAGGAAATCTCCATTGTCCTCTTTTTTTTTTTTTTTTTTCCTGGAGCTGTGGACCGAACCCAGGGCCTCCCGCTTGCTAGGCAAGCGTTCTACCACTGAGCTAAATCCCCAACCCCATTGTCCTCTTTTCAAATACATATTTAGTAAAGATCAACCATTTATCAGATTTATGTTTTCAAGAGATCTAATTGTTTTTATTTTCCTTTTGGTATTGTCTATCTCTCCCTATATCAATTTATCAGAATACTAGGACAGTTGTTTTGAAATACTTCTGGGGAGAGGCACAGTAGTTATGCCTACAATACCAACATTTATTCCATTTATGATCTTCTGGAATACACGAAAGGACCTGTCTTGCAGATCTAAAGCTACAGTATCTCTCTCTAGAACACAACAAGAGGGAATCCAAGATTAGCCCCATAACGATCCAGTATGACAGTGTAGCAAAAATCAGAAGCCTAGAAACAGACTAATTGCAATGAACATTAGCAAATAAAGATGTGTGGACAGAAGAGTATATGTGGCACTGTGACATACTACAGCCTCCATTGCAAGATGTTTTTTGTTTGTTTGTTTTTGTATTTTTACTCTCATTTTATGTTCTTTGGGGGAAGTTGCAAAAGTGGAGGATGAACACAAAGGAACAGGGAGAGATGAGTGGGATTGGGGTACATGATGTGAAATTATGGATAGTGTCACCTAATCCTTCACATGTGCACACATGATGAATACACTCCCACACACACAAAAAGAAAAGAAAGATACTAAGGATATGAAGTCTGTCTCAGCAGGTAAAAAAGGTACCCATGAAAGCCTGGTACCTGAGTTTAGTCTCTAGAATACACAGTGGAACACAAGAATCAACTCATGAAAGTTGTCCTCTAATCTCCACAAATGTGCCAAATGTGTGTATGCTCTGGAACACGTGTTCACACATAGGCAGGCATGTGCATATGCTCATACACAAACAATAATAATTTAAAATACAGTACTGAAAGAGCAGTACTTATGAAAAGAACAAATTAATTCAACAGGATATTTTTAAACCCAGGGGTTGGCTCAAGCACAGCATATGAAAGGTCGCAATACATTAAATTTCCAAGTGTCACCCATGTGTCTGTCATGCATGTGCAGGACTTAGAGGTTACTGAAAATAAACTACTGTGAGATAAACCTGTAACTGATTACAGAACATAGCAAGTATTTACATGAAAATATGGATGTATTATAGAAAGAATAGAGAAAAAAATCATTCTTTTGATGAAATTATTACTTAAGACTGAAACAACTGCAAAAGCTCAAGTAAAAACCAAAAAATAGATCAGATATTCGGTAACTGTTCAAAAATTAAAAACCACATGATATATAAGGGTCTGATTGTTCAATGGCATTTCCTACAGCTGGAGATGGCCTCAAGCCAAATCCCACAGAACTCCACCACACTCGAATTTGATTGTTGTTCCCTTGTAAACTGTTTTCACAAAATAATGCTAACTAAAAAGAAGTACAAAAATCACAACAGACTAACATGGTATGTTTTTATCTTATGCTTTGAGACAGGGTCTCTCTATATAGACCAGGCTGGCCTTGAACTCAGAGATCTACTGTCTCTGTCTCCAGGTTGCTGGGATTAAATGTGTATGTCACTATGCCTGGCTTCAACAAATTAAGTCTTAATTTAAAAGGTAAAACTTCACCGGAGTATCTTCTGAAAAATATCTGTTAACTCCACTAACAATGTACAAAAAATAAATCTTTTTCCCTGAAAAGAAGAAAATTAGAAAGCAAGTAGTTTTTAAAAACAAAGTTTAATAATCCTAAATTCTTAGATTTAGAATAAACATTTTAAAAGGCAAAATAGAATTAAGTGAAATAAGGAAATGCTTAAAATGATGGTGTTTTGTTTTGTTGGGGTCGTGGGGTTGCAGACATTTCAGTAGTTCCCTGGCTCAACCCAAATCGTTGAATCTTGGAAGACTTTGTTATCAGGCTGAACCTATCTTTTCCTCAGGGACTGAATGACTAAGAACTAGTTTTGGGGCTGGAGAGAGATGGCTCAGTGGTTAAGAGCACTATAACTGTTCTTCCAAAGGTCTTGAGTTCAAATCCCAGCAACCACATGGTGGTTCTCAACCATCTGTAATGAGATCTGATGCCGTCTTCTGATGTGTCTGAAGACAGATACAGTGTTACTTATATATAATAAATAAATGAATCTTTAAAAAAAAAAAAGAACTAGTTTGACACTAATTGAAACTAAAATATGTTTTAAGCCTGTGTTAGATGTCTGAGTTCAATGAGGAAATATAAAAAGAGCTTATATTAAACCTTGGAAATTAGTGGCTATAAAACTTTCAAAGACATTTAAGGATGTTAAGAATATACTGTCTCTCAAGTTAATAATACAGTGAAAAGGAAAATCTACAATAACCCAAAGGACTCATGGTAAACAGATTTTAACCCCAAAGGGCTAACAAAAAGCAAAGATGTCAGAAAACAGCTTGGGGAGAGGGGTGTGAATTCTTTCCACCAAAAAAACCCAAGCATACTCTAGCTGATTGATACAAAGTCTTAGTTTTAGTAGTAAGGTCACTGGTGGAACCACTGCTTTCCATATAAAAAAAGCAGGTAATTAGCAGTCCTTCTGGCACCATCCCACATCACCAATGCACACAATAGATAACATAGTAATGGCTCTCAAAGCCCAGGCTCTATTGCAGCAAAGCTCCATTGGTGTGTCAGAGTCACACTTGCTTCTCTATTACACAAGCATACATTTACTGCTCAGCCAGACACCTATAATTAAGCACAAGAGGACTATAATGCTAATATTCAGGCTAGCTTACAAGTTAGGGGTCCTCCCTCCTCCCCAGAAGGATGATTGCCTTTCATTTTAAAGTTTGAAGTAGCTACAGTTCACTTAGTTTTGATTACATAGCAATTAGATATGCAAATACACAGATCCAGAAAAATACATTTTCAGGCTTCAAATTGTGAGCAATCAGGCCCATTCTCTTCTCTTGCACATACAAGCAAACTCATTAACCAACTATTGTCTCAAAGCATCTCTGCTTCAAGCTCTCCCACCCGCTTTGGTAATGTCATAAACATCCCCAATACATGCAGCTGCCATCTCTTTTGGTGACTTCCTAAATGTGTACTCAGGAGCATGGAAAATTACCAAAGAGAAAAGAGCCTAGCCTCAACACCAAGTTACTGAGGTTGGATAATGTACAACTTGCTATAAAACTTATTAAAATTAATTTTTAATGTACAATTTTAAAGCCTGATGTGTATTATTTTAGCTCATGTCTATAATTTAAAAATAAAAAGGTAAGTTGAACTGTCTTTGAGGCCAGCAAGAGCTATTTAGTAAGTTCCAGGCTAGTCTGAGATACAGAGCACAAATCTGCCTAAAAAAAAAAAAATTCCTGGGGTTGGGGATTTAGCTCAGTGGTAAAGCGCTTGCCTAGCAAGTGCAAGGCCCTGGGTTCGGTCCTCAGCTCCGGGAAAAAAAAAAAAAAATCCTATTAAATGAGGCCAATAATTAATACACTAAAAGAAAACCACAATAAAGTTTGGGTCCAGCAAGAAAGTTCAGCAGGTAAAGGTGCTTGTCACATAAGCCTGGCAACTTGAGCTTGGTTCGCAGAACCCAAATAAAGACAAAACAAAATAACAAACTCCAAAGTTATCCGCTGACACAGACAATCAGACAGGCAGGCAGGCACACATACATAAACGCGCACACGCACCTCATGGTACAAACATACCGTTCACATAGATACAGAGCAAAATAATAATAATAAATTAATTAAATGCTATAAAATACTACTAAATAATCTAGCCACTTGACTGAAAACCATTTAAAAGTTTGTAAATTCACATTACAATGTAGAGAATCGTGCAGTTTGGAGAGAAGATCAAAAAGGAAAACTTATGCATGAGCTACATAATTATTATGATTACTCACATTATCTACAAAATACCCTCCCTTTTTGCTTATACCATGGTAATTAATAACTTCACTTTTACTTTTCAAATATCAATTCTGCTTAACTTGAACTCCAATTCAAAGTGGTGCTGGCTTTGCAACGTCTCATTTTTTCTAAGTTAAGCTATAGTAAAGTTGTTCTATGAGTGAAAACACATATGTGTGGACGATGCGTGCATGCTGTGTGTGTACATAGGAAAACAACTTTGGGTATCTTTCTTGATATATCAGTCATACCTTGTATTTTCGGGCCATGGTCTCTCACCAACCTGGGGTCTGTCAACAGTCCAGAGTGAGGAGTCAATGAGATTCAAGGATCCTCCTGTTGCTACCTTCCCAGGATTGGGATTATAAATTTATGCCACTATGTCCTGGTTATTTGCCCCCCCTTTAAGGTGGGTTCTGAGGTCTAAGCTAAGATTCTCCAGTACTTTATTGACTGAACTATCTGCCTAGCCCCTCTGAAACTGTAATTTAAGTCTTCCTTCTATACTTACCTGGCACTCCTACACTTCAGGAAATAAGAAATTGACTAAAATTATATGGTGAAACTATATGTGTGACAGAGAGAGAGAGAGAGAGAGAGAGAGAGAGAGAGAGAGAGAGAGAGAGAGAGAGACAGAGAGAGAGAGACAGAGAGAGAGACAGAGAGACAGAGACAGAGACAGAGACAGAGAGACGTTAGACCTACTAGGGGTTTGGTGCATCCTAGAAAAGGCTCTATCAGTAAGCTACTCAGTCCCCAACCCCAGACAAAAAAAGACCTTAGAAAAAATAAGTATCAATTATGCCCACAATTCACTGAAATCAAAGTAAATGACTACTCTGGGAGAATACCACCTTTGTAAGCCAACACAATAACAAAATCAAGAGGCCTATTTAGAGACCAATACTAGATTTGGAAATCCAGTAAAAGTCAAAATAGTCTCAAAGTGTTCAAACAAAATGAATCTGAAACAAGGCTCCATCTCCCACTTCAGTAACTACAACTGCCTAACATATCCATTCCCTTTCTTCAACTGTACTCTCCATTATTCCAAAGAACTCTTTAAAATTTATATTCAACAGTATCAGTCTTCTACTTCCAATAATAGTCAAATTCTCTAACCTTTCTACAGGCAATACTATGAACAGACACTTTGTCAGGACCCCCATAATACACACACACCACACCCATCTCTCTCCTTTCTTCTGCAGTCACACTCTATCACAGACACTTCCATTTTATGCTCACCTGAATGTTTCTGCATTTGCTCTAACTTCATTCATTCTTAGATCCTACTGTGGACACCAACCATCACCCTTGGTGTCCATCCACAACTCAAATTTAAATGTCCCTTTTCTAGTGTTTGGTGACTTTATTTTAAAAGACCTCTACCCAACATCAATCTCCCAAATGGGAAGCTATCTGAGATGCTGTTGTTCACAAACTTGTGTACTTTCTGTCTCAAGTTACACCTCATGACAAAGACTTCTTATTCCTATATGTGCTCCCAAAAGCAAAAACAGGCCCAGAATTTAAAGGCTTGTATACACACCAGAGATCAAGTGAACAATGAGCATAGAGTTCTTTCAATTTTAAAATTATTTCAAAGTGCCCAGTTAAAAAGATACTGGACTGCTAAGCATTTCATTTTCCAGATCTGCTATACAGACTCCCTGAAAAATACAAGATGTTATCAGTGGAAATTGATTCCATTTCTCCTGTACAAATAGAGCTATGCATCTGTCATCACTGAGGACTTCAACTGAACCATGCAACTGCTTAGTTTTCCTCTCTTTGTGGGCTTTCATTTTTACAGTCATGCGTAAGATAGTGGGATGGTCTGGATTTGTTGCCAAGTTCATGAATGAGAAACGTAATGTACAATAAAGAGTAGCAAGCTGGACCTACCAGGAGGTGTCCTGCTCATAAAAGGAGGGAAATAAGGAAATATATTTGTTCCTCCCATCTGTTCAATCATGTTTCTCTTTTGTGGAGGATAACAGCAGTAGAGTCTCTAATCAAGCACAGACCTCAGCAAACTGCCTCAGAAAGAGCAGTGAGCTTCTATTCACCCTAAACCACCCACTCTCATGGACGCTGCTACAGTGCCACAGACCATTTTGATGAAGGAATTCTAGTATTTTACCAGAGAGGGAGGGAGGGAGGGAGGGAGGGAGAGAAAGAAAACAAAGACTTACTATTTTAACAGCAACTGGGAAGCCTCTGATATCTTTTTGAGTATACCACATAAACTAGTTTCTAACTGTACAAAGTCAGCACTCGAGGATTTGGGGACTCTGAAGACTAGGGACAAACATCAAGAATGTTGAACTTTTTTGGGCAGAGATTGTCATAGGTGCAGTTTAACTAAGGAAACTAAGGACAGTAGAGGGTATAACATCATTCTGTGGATTTACTATACCTCAGTTTTGACTACAACAGAATGCACTATTTCAAAATACTACCAGCAACCTTATTTGACAATTATCAATGTTTATTTGCCACAAAATGATTCCTAACACTATGGAGAATATATTTAAATTTTCTTTACTTAAAAATTCTACCACTTACTTTTGTATGTCTATATAAACATAAGTTATTCACTGCAAACTTTTCAGTTCATAGTAGTCTACAAAATAAATCTTGTTTTTTTTAAATGTGTAGTAAATTCCAGAAGTTTTTCTAAACAGCTACACTTGCTACTGAAATTTTAAGATAAATGAAAAAGTAAGAGCATATATTTAAGGCAGACCTAACATGAAAATCTTAGGCTTTTAGTTAATTCCATTAACTGATGAGATGGTAAGAGTCCATTTCTAACGTGACAGGTTAAATTAGTGAGTGTCTGTATAAGTGTCAATCAGGACCCAGTGCTCTGGGAAAGAGGAAGAAAACTACTGACAATTACATCACAGCAGTGATATAGCTTAGACTATTTTGGGCAAACTAAAATGTAACCCTTCTATCCCCTCAGACCTATGATGATTTAAAAAAAATTGTTTAACATGCCATCAAAATATGAGGTGGAATGACTAAGAAACATCGGTTTACTTGAAAACAAATCATGTCTTTTATTCCCAAGATAATTGGGATATAAATGTAGCAAAACTAGGCGAAATAAAATTACTTAAGTAAATTCCTACCTAGACAGTAAGTTCCCCCCATGCTCAGTAGCTATATAAAAACAATATTAAGTTAATAAAAATTTCACTAAATTAAGAACTTACCAAGTCAATTTTATAATTTTTTTATACTGAAACAAGTAAACTATACCAGTATATAATCAATTCAAAAGGTTTGTCATTAAAATTGTTTTACAGGGCAAAATTAATTAAGTACATGAGAATAGAATTGATACCATCCTACCTTATAAAGTAAAATCAAATAAGCAGACCTGATACTGGTGAGAAATTAGATAAAAGATACAAATTCTAAACTCAACAGAAAATAGAGATTATAGAAAAATATTTTAGCCTATCAGAAAGTGCTATCATTAACTAGAAAGTATAAATAGAATCTCAAAAATTGAGCACAAGTCATAACCAATCCTGAAACCATTAGGCAAATGTCTCTTGGGAGAGAAAAGAAACAAACTATCCTTAGCCATAAATTTAAAGGGGAGAAAGTAACCTTATGCTATAGGGAAAAAAATATGGCAAAATTCTTAACCAACTGACCGAAATGGTCACTATCAAAACCAAAAAGAGACAAGCCTACCCTTTTAACTGCTAAATGATACTAAAGGAAAAAAAATCACTTTTAAAAATATTCTTACCAAAACAGGTGGCATAAATTTTAATCATGAGAAAACAGAAAAGCTATCAAATCATTTAGAATGAAGGCCAATAAGCCTATATTTTTAAATAGGAGACTAAAGAATACAGTGCACAAATGCTGTTTGTGATGTGGATTGAACCGGCCTAAGCAGGAAAATACAATAAAAAAAAAATTAAAGAAATTTGAATCCAGAAAGTCTAAGTAAAGATATAACACAATCTTTAGAATTTGATAAAAGTATTTTTATCAATACTATTTTTTATCATTACTTTTAAACTCTCTCTCTCTCTCTCTCTCTCTCTCTCTCTCTCTCTCTGTGTGTGTGTGTGTGTGTGTGTGTGTGTGTGTGTGTGTGTGCACATGCGCAGCTATGTGCACAAGAGTAGTAACATCTATGGAGTTCAGAAAAGGGCAACAAATACCCTGGTGTTATGGGAAGTTGTGAGTTATACAACATGGGCATTAGGAACTGGAGTAAGTTCCTCTACAACATCTGTAGTTGCTCTTAACTGCTCAACTCTCTCTCAATTCCCTAGACAGACAGACGGATGGATGGATCGATGGATGGACAGACAATCTGATCTGTCTTAAAGGTCATTTTAAAATAGTAGAGCAACAGGAAATTATAACATAAGTATTTCACAGCTAAAGAACTAAATTAAAAAAAAAATCCAACTACTAGGGTAGACTGAGTGGTTCACCAGATTTATGAAATTGCCTAACAATATGCTGTTAACATGGCTAAGATGTTTTCTTTTTTTTTTTTTTTCGGAGCTGGGGACCGAACCCAGGGCCTTGCGCTTGCTAGGCAAGTGCTCTACCGCTGAGCTAAATCCCCAACCACGGCTAAAATGTTTTCTAACTGATGTTCTTCATTGCAGGATTATAGATAGGAAAGTCAAGCAATACAGCACATGATATAGACAAGTGGCACTTTCCTATCAATTCTGTCACTACGAAACAGGACATTTTAGGAAGAAAACGTGCCATATATTATAACCAAACTGCAAAGGTACTCAAATATTCCTTAACTGACTGTAATCCACTCAAGCTTTAATTTTAAAATGCTCATTAAAAGCACCTAGTGATAAAATGGACTCTTGCTTTACGAAACTCATGTCTAATTTCACAGACATGGACAATTAACTTATCCTGCGATTAGATCTATAGCAGAATAATTTAAGTTTTACAGGTTACTTAAAATGTTACTTCATTTTAACAAACAAAGGAAATTCTAGTTTAGGTTCATCTTTTTACTGCTTAAAAACGGTCTCACAATTTTAACAACTGTACATCAAAGTAAAATAATTATTTAAAATCTTCGGAGTCCATGATCCCATGGTAAGCACGTAACAGAAATGAAGCTGAATAGCCTCGTCAGTATTCTAAAGTTACTTTCTATTTTTGAAACACACATTAGGAAAAAATAAAGTAGCAAAAACGGACCCCAGAAGAACTAGTTGACAGCCTTGAAATACTAGGAGACGATGCCACAAGTTATACTATACTTGTAAACAGGTTAAGTCAAGCATGCTTACAAAAGCTTGACAGCATTTCCGACTGGCTAATTTTATCTGCTAACAAAGTTTAAAATAAGGTTAAATTGTCTTAAAAAGTCCATTTCTCTGAAAGCAAATTTTACTGCATTTAACAAAGAGATTGTCTCCAGTGAGTTTGATTTTTCTTAAGAGTGTTTTTAAAACCACAGATGCTTTGAAGAGAATTGATTTAGTCTTTTGCAGAAGAATAAACGTTAAGGTCTCAATCTGAAATATTCCCTGAAAGGTTTGTGTATGAACATTTGTCTACCCCTCCACCTGTTACACTGGGAAGGATCTGGAACCTGTAGGAAATGAGGTATAAATGGCACAGACTAGTACCTAGTTCCTCTTTCACCTCACCTCTCTGCTTACTCTTTGGAAGAATGTGAAAGAAAAGCCACATATCACCTGACCAACAGACCTTCCTTCCTAAAGTCACATTTGTCAGTTATCTGACTACAGGGATTAATACAGTAGGCTTCTTTCTGCTTTAAAAACCAACCACTTCCAAAGCTCAATGAGACATTGTGTCTTCACTTGATCAAAAATACAGGATCAAAGTGTCTTAGAGTCACTATTAGGGTGATGAAACCCATGACTAAAAGCAACTTGGGGAGGAAAGGACTTATTTCACTCACAGTTCCATACAACAGTTTATCACTGAAAACAAGGAGACCAGGAGCTCACAAGCAGCAGGAACCTGGAAGCAGGAGCTGATGCAGAAAGCATCGAGACAGCTTTTACTGGCTTGCTTGCCAGGGCTTGTTCAGCCTGCATTTCCCACCACCCCAGGGATGGCACCATCCCCAACAGCCTGGGTCTTCTCCCACCAATCAGTACTTAAGAAAATGCCCTCCATCTGGATCTTATGGAGTAAATCCTCAACTGAGATTCCCTCCTTTCAGGTAACCCAGCTTGTGTGAGGCTTACATAAAACTAGCCAGTTCATAAGTGAATCAGCTTATGAGCTCTCAGCTACAGAGACACCTTTAAGACACTGGCACTGTGGGCTATGGCAAAAGACACTAAGACACAGAGATGTGTTATTAATTTAATGTGTTATATTAAAGCTAGGGGACTGCTAAGATCCTGAATGCTTACTTTCTTCTTTTTAATGGATCTAAGAGTTTAATTTTAGTTTTGTGATGCTTAAGGGATCATATTTAATTGTTAGGGAATGACAGAATGTGTTTATGAGTTATAACAACAACAAAAGTTTCTTACCACTGTTAAAAGTTTTTTTTTTAAAAAAAAAAAAACAAAACTATACTATAAAATCATTCTCAAAATAGTGACCTTGCTGTAACCACATTATAGAACTCTCCCAGCACACAGAAAACCCTAGTCTCCTTTTCATGACTGAAAACACTTCATTCCATTTCAAGATGTCATCTAAAAAACCATGTAGTATGCGTGGCCTTTCTACACACAGTGACTTCATTCTCACTCTGATTTTTATGTGTACCAGGAGGAGGGGTGCACCAGTTTAAGCATTCCCTTGCAAGATGACATCTGGGATATTTCCAATATGGAGCTATTGTGAGGAAAGTTGCTAGGGAAATTTCTGCACGGGTTAAGCATATTTTCATTAACACAAAGAAACATGGACCTAATTGGATGGCAATTGTATGAACACATTAAAATACCATACTGCACCTTATAAATGTATCAATTATTAACCAACTAAATATAAAATTTCTATCTAAAAAGGGATCAGAGAACTGACTACTCAAAGACATGAATCTTACGTTATTACAAGGGTAGAATCTCTCTAAGTGGGCTGTCTGGGCTTCATTATCATCTGTGACTTGCCTCTTCAGCTCATCTCTTCCAATGCTGTTAAGTTTTTTTTTTTAACTAATTAACATAACATTAAACAACTGCTTCCAAAACGAAAATAATTTAACATAGCATTCAACTTTGTTTTCAATGCCAACACAGCTTCTCCAACTGTACCTCAAACCTTTTACTATGGCAGATGAAGCACCTCACCTTGCTTCTAATTTCTTGAAATTCATCATCTAGTATCCATAAAACCCTCAACCTATGAGAGAACCCACTAGTTCTTAGATTTTTTTTTTAACAGCAAAGTCTGCAAGCATTGTGAAGCCACACAGCTATCTTTAGTAACTGTCAACACCAAGCAGCCTATTGGCAAAAGTTATTTAAAGATAAAAGTCTTAGAAGATGGTATTAACTACAAGAGTTAATAAGAGCTAACAGGTTTAAAAAGAAAACAACTAAGTAACAATCATCTATAGTATTATGAACTGAAATATCAATTTTTACCATAAAGATGGTTAAGACTAACTAGCCTAGTCAGGTTCTTTCTAAGCGAGCAGAATTAGACAGTCTCAGTTTTATAGCAACTGATCTGTCATCATAGCTGAGCACTACTATTCAAGCACATTCAACTTAAAAAGTAACACTTAAATGAGAAAATCTTGTAACAGTTCCTACTCACTAATTCATCTTGTCAAAATTATCATTAGGCCCAGTGTGGTAGCACACACTTATTCCCAGCACTCAGGTGGCACTGGCAGGTGGCTCTCTGTGAGTTCAAGGGCAACCAGCAATAGAGAGAGCCCTGTCACCAAAGGAAAAAAAAAAAAGAATCAATAGATGAGAAATATGGCCACTGACTATGCTGCCCACACACCTGTGGAGGATGCCACATCCATTGACATGTAGGCAACACCAATCCACCTCAGTGAGCAAGTCCTTTAGAAAAGAAAAAAAAAAAAAAAAAAGGTGGGGACTGGAGAAATGGCTCCATGGTTAAGAGCATTTGCTGTTTATTCCAGAGGACCTGGCCTCAATTCCCAGCACTCACCTGGAGACTCACAATGATCCAGAGCTCCAGTTCGAGAATCTGACACACCCTCTGCTTTTTACACCAGCTCACACAAGGTGCACAGACATACATGAAGGCAAAACATTCATGTATATAATATAAAAATAAATACATTTTTAAAGAGTGACATTAACATGCAAAGGGATGTGGTAAGAGAACTGGGTTAAGTAAAAAGAGATAATACAGGGCCAATAAGACCGAGTTATATATACTTACGTGAAATTGTCAAAAAGAAAAAAGTATAAAACATTCTTTTTAAAAAGTAACCAAAAATAATAGCCAATAAAGGAAGGGGTGGACCGTAGTGTCCAGGAATAAGGTACAAAAAAAAAGTGCAAGGGGTTGGGGATTTAGCTCAGTGGTAGAGCACTTGCCTAGCAAACGCAAGGCCCTGGGTTCGGTCCTCAGCTTCCCTCCCCCCCACCCCCCAAAAAAAGTGCAGCTTTTTTTCCTCTCTGAGAAAAATCAAAACTTACCCAACCTAAGGCATAATTATATATAATTAGCTTTTTATCCCTGATGCCTGTAAAAGATGCTAAGTCTTCTACATAACACACAGAAGAGTAATTCTGTTGGTGATGCAAAGGAGAAATTAGTAAAAATATTATATATTACACATACATATCAAAATTACCTTTTTATAATTCTTTTCTAAATATAAACTAGCAACTACATGTAAAGACAAGCTTAAAAGACATACACTATAAGCCACTACTAAATTTTCAATCCAATTATAGTCTCTCACATAAAGGCCTGTTCCTTCCTCCTCCATCACCTCACCTGCCACTCACTCTAAGGAAATGCACCACTACCTTCTTACCTGTCTTGATCACCCTTCTTCTTAATAAATCCCATTTCTACTTTTAAAAAATTCACAATCAAGTATAGCTATAAGACATCTTGAGTACATTCCCCAGCACTCCAATATATCAAATAAATGTTTTTAAAATGCAGTAAGTCCTTTTCATAAACAGCAGGAAGGAAAAATGGGGTGAGTGAAGGAATGGCTTAAGACAAATAGTTTTCATCCTTCCTGATGCTGAGCCCTTTAATATAGTTCCTCATGTTGTGGTGACCCTCAACCATGAAATTATTTCATTACTAGTTCAAAACTGTAATTTTGCTATCATGAATCAACCCATAAGTTGAGAAACACTGGCTTAAGGGTTCTATCAATCAATCAGTCAGTCATAATGTAGATGACATTCAAATGCATGTAATTTATGGATTGTGGGGGTTTTGTTTTGAGGTAGGGTCTCACTGTGCAGACCAGGCTGCCCTGGAACCGGCAGAGTGTGTGCCTCTCTGCCTGTGTAATGCTGGTGTTGGAAGGGTATGCTAACATACCTAGCCTGGGATATAATTTCAGCAAGCATTTTTAAAAGAACATTTATGGAACATGAACTTTGAGTACTGAGTACATATTTGGTGATATAAAGAAAAATTAACAATTACTATTATTGAGTCTATTTTAGAGCTAATTAATAGAATATTTATAGTTGACACTTTATGTCCAGAATTCAGTCCTCAAGTAACCTAACATGCAGTGGGGAGAAATGGAAGGGCAATGAGAAATGCCCTGCTGAAAGAAGTGCTGGTGTGGTTGGGAGACAAATAACAGTCCATTAGGCAGCTGACTGCCCTGCTGTTTCAATTTCTTCCACAATGAAAAGATGTTAAAAAAAATAATTCATACTTGTGCTTAAGGTATTATTTACTGAGAACAGAGCACTCAGCAGAATCAATAAAACAAGTTCTTTGGACTTGTCTTTGTGTTAGATAACTGTGCCACTAGCTGTTAAGGCCATTGACACAGAGACATCCATCATGAAAATGTAACTAGCAAATCCATAAGAGTTCTTGAGAACTAATGGAAGTGATATACCAATCCCAAGCTAAACTAATTCACCTCTTCCAAATGCTGAGACAACTGTAGCAGTCCATATAAAAATGTTATAGATAGATAGATAGATAGATAGATAGATAGATAGATAGATAGATAGATAGATAAATAGATAGATAGGGGACACCTCAACTCTTAGACCCCTAAAAATGGAGGAAATGTTAGTTTGTGCATACTGTTAATATTACTCAGTATTTCGTACGGAAATACCTTCCTAACCCTCAGCATATAGCTCAACTATTTGGTAAAATGTCAAAGGACCGATTACAATATTGCAGGAGAAATCTAAAGTTATGAACTAGCACGATCCACTTTACTGTCTATAAAAAGAATGTGCATATGAACAATTATTTGAACAACCTAGAAAACATCCCCAAACTGTCAAAAGTAGTTTCTAGGACAATGGCTTTGGTTTTTAATTATATTTAGTGTTTGTTTATGTGTGTGTGAATGTGACCATGTGTGGAGGTCAGAGCATAGCTTGCCAGAATCAGTTCTTTCTTTCACCATTGAGAGTTCCAGAGATTCAATTCCGGTTGCCAATCTTAGCAACAATGATTCAAGTTTATGTGGCACTTTCCAATTTTCATACAGTATTATATATTTAGAAAATAAGTTTTATAAAAAGCAGAAGAAAAAAGTTAATAACTCTAATAAATTGCTAGATATGACCATTTAAGAATGTTATCTTAGAAATGATCTTATAAATGTTCTACCAAATACTTTGAGAGAAAATTCAAAAATTGTACTATGTTTTCTATTATATAATATACTGCTATCGTCACAAAATACTGTACTTCCTTAGTTTTTTTAAAGCACGGCTCTACAAAAGACAAATAGTCAAATACACATTAAAAAAAACAAAAAACAAAAAAGCCAAGGCTAACTTGAAAAATTAAAGCTTGTACCAGTTTTGTGTGGATTTTGACTTGCAAACCCCACATTCCAAAGGACACAGCTGAATTTGCCCAAGGAGATAGGTGGTCTTCTATTTAGAGCAGTATTTTACTCAATACAGGGCAATGAATGTGTTACTATATCCCTTTAAACCTCAAAACCTGTGAGACAGGAACAGTGCCACTCATTAGCTCCTGAGGCTGACACACAGCCTGAGTCAGGTATTGCATAGAGTGATATAGGCTGGGACTATGAGCCGCCACCACTATTAGCAGTCCGAGAAGACAGGCAGACCTACCGTACAGCCCCTTCACTGTGAGCAGGACTCTAAGACTGCTGAGTTTGCAAACTCCTATAGGACAAACTTACCTAACCCAGCTTCATCAACTCTAAACAGTCAATCGTGGGAATATCTGACTAAACAGGGTGAGGTGTGAGGCAGAGACTCACAGGCTTGGACACTTTGTTCCCTCTAGTTTATGACAGGAAAAGAAGTCACAGATTTATAGACTGATAATAGAAATCTAAAAAATATTCCCACCAAGACTTCCTTTTTTGGAAGTAGGCTTTTTTTTTTTTTGGCCATAGTATATATAACTGTTGTTCCCCAAAATTTCAAAGTGCCTAGTTATATACAAAAGACAGTTGTGTTCTATAACTTAAAACTACTTTCTCTAGTACTGTGGATTCTGTTCAAGAATATAATTTTTCTATTAGAAAACTTAAGATTAAGTCTTTGAAGGATTCTGAATATCAAGGGAATTACTGTTTAAGTTGAGACTCCCTACTTAGAAATTATTATCAAGTACTGTAAAAAACTAAAACATTTCTGAGCATTAACACATTATAAACAAAAAATTCTGTAACTGCCAACACGTGATAGGTGGTAGTCAAAAAAGCAAGTAAAGAGCACAAAACTGTACATACTACCTTCAGGGTAGATGTGAAAGATATATAAAACATAAATGAATTTCCTGTTCATATTGGGTCCTATCCCCACTACATATTTGAGTATTTCATTTTTTAAATCCATCATTAGAAGTTTTCAGATAAGTAATAATCTGTATCTGTTCATTTCCTGGCAACACAGCTCTCATTTAGTATCTTTATCTACTAATGGGGTAATTGATAACTAAAGGTTATGGGACAGTCCCAGCATATGAGTAGGTTTCCATGGAAACCAACATCATTTTAACTGAAAGGGCTGACGTTTTCTGGTTCCCAGAAATAGGAAAGGAAAGGGAACGAAAGATGAATTTATTGAGGCTGGAGAGATGGTTCAGTGGTTGAGAGCACTGACTGCTCTTCCAGAGGTCCTAAGTTCAATTCCCAGCAACTACATGGTGGCTCACAACCATCTGTAATGGGATCCCACACCCTTTTCTGGTGTGTCTGAAGTGAGTGGCAGTATACTCACATAAAATAAATAAGTATTTAAAAAAAAAAAAGAAGAAGAAGATTTTTATCACTAACAGCCAATGATGTCAGCAATTGTCATTCCCCAGAGATGCATCATGAAAACTCTTAAGGAGCTCAACAACTAGAAAAGCCTAGAAGGTAGCACTCCCAGAAGAGGGCATGGAAACTCTACCTTTCTCTATGTCTCACTCTGGGCATCCATTCTATATGGCTGGTGGTTCACGGGTATCCCTTCAATATCCTTTAATAGCAAACAGGCAAGCCTAATTAAAATGTTATTCTGAGTAGGTCACTCTAGCAAATTAATCAAACGAGAGGGAGACTAGAAAAATGCCTTAGAGATGAACAGAAACCAAAGGTGTGCTGTGCTAGGTTTCTACAGTGGAGTTCACTCCTAAAACTTCTGCGATCTGATATAATCTCCAAATAGGGCTCAAACTGAGGCAAATTATATAATATCAGTAAGTGCTTCCTAGAGACCCGACTATTGATTATGAGTGTCACAAGTCCCTAGACATCTATTACTACCAGGAGTACTAGGTGGTCTGACAGTATGAAAGTACTGTCACCTATGAAAAAGTAAGAAAACATGAAAGAATTTAATAAAATGTTAAATTGGCTAACTTCATATGTTGCAGCATTTCTGTGGTTGTTGCTGTTGGAAACACCTTAGAGTAAAATGTGGCACATCAAATGATATAATGCAGGCTTTGTTTCAAGTTCTGACTACCACTTTTCTGGTAAATCAATCAATCTCCCTGACAAAGTTTCCTCACATACAAAATACAAATGATAAAACCAAGATTAGTTGAAAAAAAGTATCAAATATTGAAAAGTTAATGAAAAGTACACAAAATAAATCAGATGAAATTACCACAAAGTAGCTGATTTTCACTTATAGCATATTTTCTAACGATGCTGTCACCACAAGCATATTCAGCCTCAGACAAGAAGGCACAGAAACAGTGCCATCCATACGCTGTCCAGGACACACAAGACATTGCTGATAGCATTCTAAGTTCTAGCAGTTCCTGCCCATAGGTTCCGTTAAGTAGTCCTGCAGGCTACGTGAATTTTAAAACATCAAAACAAAAACCAGTGCTGGTAAGCCTAATAATAATGAATTATGAGCAAAGTAAGAAAATGAAAATCATGAAAACTTGACATATTAACTCACACGCTTAAACCAGCATCTTAGAATTATATGCTACTATCTATCTTCCAGGAATATCAAAAACACATAGAGCTTGCAATCATTACTATTTGTCAAACCTTCAACAGGGAGCCAAGGAGAGGCACATCTACATCATTCTTTTACTACTGGAACTACAGGGCTAATCATTAATTAATGTTAAATCATTTTCTAATGCTTACTCAATGACAAGTATTCACCAAATAGCAATGAAATTCCATAAAAAACAGTATGTGTTGTGGTTTGTGAAGGATGAAGTCAACAAACACTATTTCTATCATAACATTTTTGCTCCAAGTACATGAAGCAATAAGGAAACTAAGGTTACTAACTAGCTTTGTTAGTATTTTAGCATAGAAAAGAGGATTAAAGCTAGATGAATTTCCTTTGTAACTACTTTCAATTTGTACTTTATATAAATTTCCTTTAAAAGATACTTATCATTCTTAGATGATGATGATGATGATGATGATGATGATGATGATGATGATGATGATGATGATGTCAGTACTTACCTATTCGTTATGTCCTTTACTAAACAGACAAGTACCAAATGGAAACACCTTCCCTTTCCACTTCATTATCAACACTTTGGAAAGCACAACAGGGTTGGGGAATAAGGCTCAGAGGGTTAAATATTTGCTATTCAAGAGTGAAGAATAGTTTGGACCCTCTGAACCCATGTAACTCATGCAGTTGTAGGATCCACTCATAATCCTAATACACAAGGAATGAAGGCACAGAGAGTCTCTGGAGCTGTTCAAGTAACTAAGTGTACTAGCTTCCATCAACCAATGGAAGAGCACAAATCAATATGTAAGGTGGAGAGTTCAGACGAAAGACCCTGACACAATACATAAGGTAGAGCACAATGAAAGAAGACATAAAAGAATATTAGTCGGGGTAACCAGGAGTAGGATACCATTTGAGATATAAATGAATGGAATGATTAATTTTAAAAAAAGAGCTATCAATAAAAATGGTGAGCTTTGAAAAAATGAAAATATTAGTCACACAGAAGTAATTCAAGTTAACAGGTTCATCTATAGCATTTTAACAACACTGAAAATGTATTCTGCAGCCCATTTCATTTTCAGGTATTTTCATTTATTTTACTATTGTTTTCTATATGAATATAATGTATATGTATGTATATTCTGTATATGTATGGCACATGTGTTATATGTTATATATAACACATATGCACACACATATAGCGTGTATAATCTCAAGTTTCATAACTCAACAAACAAAAGAAGAAAGTAAAGTGTGGGAACTGTCTTTACCAGTAAGGTTAAGAATTAGAAACTCCCAATAGAGAGAACCCTACAATGACACGGGATACTCAGAAGTGACGAGCAACAGTAAATATTCTCATATTAAATGAGCACTGCCTCTAGCCTGTAGTTTAAAACAAAATAAACTGTCATTATCCTTTATCTGAGTACTTGCTAATATCCATCTCCTTGGTCTAAGTACTTTGCACTTAAAATTCATGTAACCCTTACTACAATGCTATACAGCAGAATCAAGACGCTAACCTAAGCAATCTGAGTAATGCTCACTCTTTATCATTCTGCCAAGACAAGAGAAAATATTCTTTACTCATGTCTAAAACACAATTCCAATTTCTAATTCTCATCTGTTGAGTATTGTATGACCACAGTTAGATTAATGAGGTCAACTCAAATTAATAGCAACTAAAAAGAAGCAGCAGTATTTTCTTTACAAAATAATTTAACTAGTGGACATAAACCACTTTTTTGGTGAAAATCAGTGTGTCTTAAATTGTCAAAACTTTGCATTCAATGTTCTTTAGTAAACTACATCAGTATTGTTCAAGGCCAATGTCACTAACCTACAGTCACTCACTCACGAAAGCCAATTTCAGAAGATTACAACACACCTAATTCTGAATGTTTGTTTAAAATTTTTATTTAAAAAAATTTAAATACATCTAAAGATGTTCTAGGAAAAACATAATTCCCACAAAATATTTTCTAACTATATAAAAGGCACTATTTAAAGATACGAGCAAAGCCTTTGCTGCAAATCTCCTAGCTGCCCATTCTCTGTGCTCAACAGCGGGGCAGTTGCAGTCAGATTCTGAGATTCAGATGACACCATCACCACAACCAAGTCACAAAATGTTGGTGGAAGGTTTTCTTTCTGAAAAATCCACAAATTCTCCTAACATAAACTGACCCCAGATTTACCATCTGATAACTTTTTTAAAAAGCGTTTTTAATAAATAGTAGTAAACTCACAGGACTTAAAATCTTTTTTTTTTCAAAGACAGATAATTTTCAACAATCTACATTATAATATTCCGGATGAAAGGCAAATAAACTCTTCCTAACAACAATATTTAAAGCAAATAGTTCAGCATCAACTGACTGACGAAACTGACAAAACAATCCCCACCCTTTCTCTCCTTTCTCTCCCTCTCTTGAACACATAACACACAATCACTATTAACAGTAGCAGTAGCAGTAGCAGTAGCAGTAGTAGTAGTAGTAGTAGTAGTAGTAGTAATAATAATAATAATAATAAAGAAGAAGTGGTTTTAGGAGCTAAAAATAGAAGCAGATTCATTTACTAAAATAAGATTTCTAGAAAACCACCTTTAGTCAAGAAAAAATATTGCTAAAACTAACTGCCCCAACTCATCTGGTCAATCTCATTTAGGGTTTATCAAAATAAATACTTTAGGATCTGAACACAATGTTATGCCTACAACCCTCCTCCAGAAAGTGAGATACGATGATAAAAAGCTTAAATAACAAGGTATTTTCTCAAAAAAAAAAAATTGTTTTTTTTTTTTTTTTTTTTTTTTTTAATGTGTGGAGGGGATGCTGCTGGGGATGTGGGATCCCATCTAAAACCTGCTGATGACCTCTGTGGTAGAGTGCTTATGCAGTCAGCATAAATCAAGGCCCTGGGGCTCTATCACAAAAACAAAATACCACTGCCTTACCCCCCAAGTTTTAGTGCCATATTTTTACATAAATTACAGTAGTCAAATTCTTACAGGTGGTTCTAAGTTATAAGTGGCAAAGCATGTTATCATGCTGTAGTGACAAAGTTCTTGAATTATAATAAGCACCAACAACAAAAAACAAAAACAAAACAACAACAACAACAAAAAAACAAAAACAAAAACAAAAAAAAAAAAAAACACCAAAACACGATAATGTCTTAAAATGGTTCCAAAGTTCTTACTTAAAATCTTAAGGATTTTGGATTATGCCCAACATCTACAAGATGTGGAACTTGACTATTGTATTAGCTAATTTTGTGTGACACAAGCTTGTCATCAGAGAGGAAGGAGCCTCAGTTGAGGTAATGCCTCCATGAGGTCCAGTTGTAAGGAATTTTCTCAATTAGTGATCAATGATGGGGGGCCCAACCAATAGCAGGTGGTGCCATCCCTGAGCAGGTAGCTCTGGATTTTCTTAGCAGGCTGAGCAAACCATGAGAAGTGAGCCAGTGAGCAACACACCGTCATAACCTCTGCATCAGCTTCCCTCCAGGTCCCTGCCCCTAACTTGCTATTTGCTCATGGTGTTTCCTCACAGCAGTAGAAACCTAACTAAGACAACTGCTAACAGGCAAAAAAAAAAAAAGCAAGTCACTCACAGTCACAGGAAGACATGACTATTATCAAGGACTTACCTTCTTTTTATCCCTCATTGAGCCTTTGCCTCGGACCATTATTTTACATCCTGTTTCTGCTTCAAGTTGTTTAGCTGTAAGTCCTCTAGGTCCAAGGATTCTCCCAACAAAATTAAACTGTAGGGAAAGATAATATAAATTACTCACTTGCTGAAAGTTATGTCAAAGTTATCTGAAAGCATACATATGCATCTGTCTCCTTTAAACATGAACCAAGAAGTAAAACCTACAACTCATTAATTTCTTGCCAGGTGAATGTAAATCATTGTTTTACACGGAATTTTCATATGTATTAATAAACTGTAAAGAATGATCTAGCTAAAGAAAGTCATTTATTGAGTTCTTCATCAACACAGAATCTCAGCCAGAGTAAAGAATTAACACAACACTGGATACCATGCACACCATGAATCCTTTCCACAAAATATAAATCCTTTAACAAGGATAGCTGGGAAAGAATCCTGCAAGAAAAATTCTGTCTCCAGACACAAGTGTGTAAGTGACAGTTTCACATTGCTGCTAGTACATGAACACTCAAACTAGGATTCTACCCTGTGCTACTTATACAACTCTTTTGAGCATACTTTTAAAAATGGCATTCCTTAAACAATCTTATACATCCTTATTTGACTTTCTTTTTTCCATTCCTACTTTAACTTATAGTTCTACAAGTTTAGGCAAGAAATCTAAACTTTCTATGAAAAAAAAGTGACAAAAGTAATTGTATAAGCAAAACTTCAGCAGCTTTTAACAGAAACTCCTGCTATTCAAATTTACACAATTTTAAAGGTCACTAGGAAAGGCATACATCTACTCACTGGTAAAAACTACTTTGCTGTGAACAGCATGCAATGTTATACCTGATCAGCCTCACTTATACATCTTAAATTTTCCACATCTCATGAGTGACCAGCCTGTATCATCTAGGTCTATAGTATCTTGTGTGCTGTTCTAACAACAAATGTCGGACAACACACTTCTCAGAGCATGCCATGAGCTGTACACAAGTACACACAGGTCAGTGTTTGGGGCATTCTGTTCCATTAATCTATTTATTCTTGCTATAGCATTCTAGATTAATTGGTGGGTGTAGTCAAGAGTATTTTAGCTATTCCTTGCCATCTTCCTGCATGTATTTCATTAATATTTTATATACCCTCCAGAGTATGCATTGAGACCAACCCCACTGGAACTTCAAAACCATGAATAATGGCCTAAATTATTCATTTAGTTAGGTCATATTACATCTCTCTCAAGAATGTAAAAGGCTTGATCATTGTGCCTTTATTATTTTAAGCTATTCCTAAAAACTTAAGTTTTCCTATATGCTTGCAAGTTTTTTAGAAATTAGCTATTTCCAGTATGTGAATACATAATTAGTTTTTGTTATCAACCTTTACCCAGCAATGCTCCTTCTTGATTATTGAATTTTATAATTGTTCTGGGGGAAGGGGTTCTATGTGGTGGTTATGTAAGCAGCATTGTCACTTGCAAATCATGTCATATGCTTTCTTGTCCAACTACATATTTTTCTTTACTACTCACACAGCACACCTTGAGTTCACAAATGTGCATCATTCTCAACTTGCTACTAGCTTAAAAGAACAAAGCTGACAAAGTTCTAGGTAAGCTAACCATATAGATCATGGAGGGCTATAACTAAAATTTTTTTTTTTTTCCGGAGTGGAGGACCGAACCCAGGGCCTTGCGCTTTCTACGCAAGCGCTCTACCACTGAGCTAAATCCCCAACCCCTTTATAACTAATTTTTAAAATGTTAAACCAACCTTATATTCCTGAAATGAACTCAACTTGGTCATTATGCATTTTTCCTTTTTTATACTCTACTAGATGCAGTTTCCCAACATTTCAGTAGTTTATTTTAAGAGAGGGAGAGGGAGGAAGAAAAGTGGGAAAAGGCGAGAAGGAGGGAGGGAAAGAGGGAGGGAGGGAGGGAGGGAGACTGAGACGAGAGCACTGGCTCAGCAGTTAGCATTGGCTGTTCCTCCAAAAGACCTAGGTACAATTTTCTGCATCCATATGGCAGCTCACAATTGTCTGTAATTCCAGTCCCAGGGAATCCAAAGCCCTCTTTGTGGTTTTCCTAAGCACCAGGAATGCATGTGGTACACAGACATACATGGGGGAAAAACATTCATACACATAAAAATAAAAATGAATAGAATTCTTTTAAAAGTTAAAATCTATTCAGGAATGGAACTTGTTTATAATTTTCTTCTGTCATAATTAAGATATCAGGTTTGGACAGTAAGGTTATTCTGACTTCCAAACATGCTGTAATGTTTCCAACTCTGGATGAGCTTATATGAAACTAGTGCTATTTCTCATTAAATTCCCTTTAGAACTCACTGGTAATGGATTCAGTTTCATTAACCTCAATGTTTGTATACCTTAGTGTTATCAATTTTGATATACTGTAGTTGTCTTTCTTAGAAATGTGTCTCTAGCCGCCTAAACATTCAGACTTATCTTTTTAAGTATTTATCAATCTACAATGATAAGGCATTCTTTTTTAAATTTCTATTTCGGTGTGTATGAGAGTTTGCCTACATGTTTCTGTACACCATGTTCAGGACTGGTGCAAGGAAAGACAAAAGAGGTTGTCTGGTCCCCTAGACCTGTAGTTATGGATGGCTGTGAACCGCTCAGGCTCTCAACCACTAAGCCACCTCTGAAGCCCGATGGTGAGGGTTTTCATCCCTGATTAGTTATCTATTCTATGAGTCTCCCAGGACATCAGCTGTTAATTTTGATGTTAATTTTGCTTCTTGGAGTAGATCCATTTTTTTAAAAGTCTACAATCCTCTAACCTCATCATTTTCTTTTTATTTGCAATATAAATGTGTTAACTTCTAGAATCTAGAATAACATTGTGACTTGCTTTTAAAAGAACAATATATAATAGAAATGCTATGTTAGATATTAGAAGACCAAAGTGTTTACCTTAAGAACCACAGTCACAACTACAGTTGCTTTAATGAACTCAATCATAAGGTTTGTTCAGTAAACAGCTCGTTGAAACTGCCATTTTTGGGTTGGCTTATTAAAATGACATTTGGGTTCACTTCATTTCATACATTCCTCTTTTAACTGATATCTACTCTTAGCTTTTAATTCCCTCTTTTCCTCCTGAAAAGTTTAATCTGCTGGTTTTCCAAACCTGAAATGGATACTTCCATATTGCAGGCTTCCTGCCCCCTCCTCGTGGTATACATATAGATCTAGGCTGGCTTATGAAGTATTTTCATTATCATTCAAGTCACGGTAAGTAAACTGATAGCTACAAAATATATAATGGCTTTTTATTTCAAGTATGTAAGAATTTCCCAATTATCTTTGATTCGATTTCTAGGTTCCTATGCTATAGACAAAAAAACAAGAAACATCAACAAAAACTATATAAATTATCAACTTTGAATATTTGTTCAGAAATGTTTTTCAACATATGATAGAGTCAATTAAAATAAACTCGTGTGTGTGTGTGTGTGTGTGTGTGTGTGTGTGTGTGTGTGTGTGTGTGTGTGGTGTATGTATGTGCGTGTGTGCACTCATCTATGCATGCACATGTGCGGAACATAGGGAGGTGTCCTCTATTGCTCTCTACCTTATTTCCTCAGACATGGTAACTTACTGAATCCCAAGCTCACATTCACCTAGGCTGCTGGGTTAGAATCTGACCATCCCAGTCTAACTGCTACCACATGTGGCTTTTATGCAGAAAATGGAAAGTCAAACTCAGATCCTTATGCTTTTGTGAGCCCTTTACCCACTAAGCCATCTCCACAATTGTTCCCAGTCAAACTTTTACAAATATTAAGTGGGTGATTAAAGATGAGGTGATGACTAGGCCTGTTGCTTGTTCTTGTGCTGGAGATGCAGTTGGGGCCTCGGCTATGCTAGCAAGTACTCTATCACTGACCTATACTTAAGTTTTCTTGTCCTTTTATTTTGGTTTTCTGCCTTTAAAAGTTATTTGACACGTACAAATGTAAAAATCTATATTATGAAATAGGCTTTTTCATTTTCCTTTAATAGCTTTCTGCCACTAATCTTACATTACTATTAAAATGGACACAAAAATTTTGCTTGACTTTTCATACTGTATATTTGACTATATTACTTTTAACCTTTCTTTGTATTTTAAATTCCTATAAGCAATATCAAAATAAACGTTTTCAATCTATCAATTTTTCTGTTTTAACTGATCCCATTTGCACTACATGACTTTTATCTACTTCTTACTAATATATATTTTCTATATATCATACCTTTCTGTGTTCCTTTTTCTTTTCTGCCCTGCCTCCCTTTCTCATAGCAGGGGGAAATTAACACACCAGGATATCTATTTGTTTTCTTTTTCCTATTAGCATTCCTATAAGCTACATACCTGTTGACTCTCCTTGAAGTTGCATGCTTTAAAATCACCTGAAATTTTTACATCTTAAAATCATGAATACATCATCACCCCAAGTCCTGTGTGCCCCTACTCTCAAACTCATGGCTTTTCCCCTTAATATATTCTACACACACACACACACACACACACACACACACACACACACACACACACACACACACACACACTCTCTCTCTCTCTCTCTCTCTCTCTCTCTCTCTCTCTCTCTCTCTCTCCTTCTCCCTCTCCTTCTCCCTCTCTATGCTGGCTCCATTCAGTGCTCACATGTATGTACTTTTTCAGGGCTGACCATTCAACATGAGCCATTAAAGAGAACATTCCTAGGAAAGAGTGCTTCTCTTCTCTCTCAGTAGGCACTGAATACCTGTGGTTCTGGATAACTTTTTATATATTGTCCCTTTTCTGAACAGATTCAGAATTAACTTCACAGAGTAGTGCGGAGGAGAGAAGAAACATCACAAGAAAAATCAGTCATATGCAGCCCCGTGTTTAACCCCAGAAAGCCCTTCCAGCATCTACAAGCCCCTCATTTTTGTTAGCTATATATTCCCATGCCTGTCCCTCTAAAACAGCCTGGACAGAAACAGTCACCTTCGTCCTCCATCACACACCGTGCTTAGCTGTAGTGTGTCTCAATGGAACAGGCCTTACAATTTCAAACTGGATTAACAGATCATGTATTCAAGAGCTCATGTATTCAAGAGCTGCTAAGAATAAGTAATGAAACAGATGTGAGTAGTTGAAGAAAAAGAAGCAAGTTTCCTTGCTCAAAGGTCTGCATAGGCCCTTTTCAAAACCAGCAGTCCTGCCAGCTATTCCTCAATGACAGCTGTATTCTAACCATATCTTTGACCCAATCGTGTGAAAGTGTTAAATCCAATGTGCTCCATGGCTTTAGCTGTATACAAGAAGTTTACTGAGATATATATTTTGGTTCTGGCTAAATTTGATATGCATTTTTTTTAATTTTTCAAGTTCTTTAAAAATAAAAGTTTTCATTTTTTAAAAAAATTATATATCAAACATAGGAAAACAGTCTGAAAATGTATGATGAAAGAAACATGCTTTACCTGTCTGAGTGCATAAATGTGTGGGGATAGGGGGATATTTGTGTACAGGCACATCATATGTGTGCATAAAAGTGTCAAATATAAAAGCCGGATGACAACTTTGGGTGTAAGTTATCTTCCAAATTAAGACAGGTATCTCTTTGCTGTTTGTAACCATGTATACCAGGAGAGTTGTCCTGTGAGTACCAAATACTCTTTGTCTCTGTCTCCTACCTCCATGTAGAAGAGGTTCTGGGATTAAAGATATGAGGTTTTGCCACAACTGTACATGGTTCTGGGGGTTCAAACCTGGGTCCTTATACTTGTACAAGAGACATCTTACCTACTTAGCCATCTTCCCAGCCCTTATAAAGACATTTTATTTTAGCATGTTGAGTTAAGGAAGTTTGACACACATCATTTATCAAGACAGTTGGTCTACCCCACTATTTGTCCACTGAACAAATGCATATCCTATTCTTCTGACATAAGTATCTTTTGCTATAAATACAGCTATAAGACTATAGAGAAAAAGTTAATTCGTACAATTATTACTTAACTTTAAAACTATCGTTAAAACAGATAAAACAGAAATATTGAGTCCATAACAGATACAATTTTCTTAATCCTAAAAAAACCAACTACTACTGTACCCATGAACCAACAAATAGTTCCAAGTATGTTAATGTGCATACCATAAGTATGCTAAAGTGCATACCATAGGTATTCTAATGCAATTGGAATTGTCAAGGTTATCCTTCTCAAAATGTTTTAAGCAGGAATGAAAAAAATTTAATCATAGCAGCTGCTTTGTCTATTGCAACCAATTTCCAGGTTAATGTGCTATGCCTTACATTAAAACTTGTTCTGTATTGATTTATCATGTCAGTTCTGCAGCTTCATTCAATTAAAACAATGTCAAAATGCTTTCAAAGAAAATCATTTCAAACAGTCTCAGCCAAGTGCAACTTGAAAAGCCAACAGACGGAAAAGAGAAAAAAAAAAGAAAGAAAAAGATACTCATTAACCTTACTGTTTAACTACAGACCTTTGCTCCAGCTCACCAATTATATTTCTACCAAGTGGCATGTTAGTTTCTAAAGGTTTAATAATCATATCTAATGCTATTCATTTTTGCTCACTACATTTTAAATAAATATAAGATTTTTCTTAGGTGACAAACTATAAACTGAAAACTCCAGAAACTTCCTTAAAGGAGTACAATTAAAAACAAAGCCTCCTTGTGAGACATTATCCAAATAAATGACTGATTATAAACTGAAATTCCAAAAGCATCTCATTTCAGTATCACTTTTAAGAATCACTAGACTGTAATCTCTGCTTAAAATTTTGGAACTAAAAAGTTAAAAACTTTTAGATTTGAAAGTTATAAAAGTAGATGTAAATTTTGGGTGGCTTTTTTGTACAAGAGATAATCTGGGGGCTGCAGAGACAGCTCAGCAATTAGGAGCAAATAAAGCTCTTTCAGTACCTGAGTCTGGTTCTTAGCACCAAGGTCTGGCTACTCAAAACTATCTAATTCCAGCAACAGGAACTCAGACATTCTTTTCTGTAATCTGAGGTCACCTGCACTCAGAACATGTGCTCACACCCCAATTCCCATAGACACGTACTTTAAAAAAAATTAAAAAGATGTTTATTTTATATAAAAGTGGTTTTTTATAAATATCTAGCCTGCTTACTATTATCAACACTGGTATTATCTTAGCAGTGCTGGAAATTAAACCAAGATCTTCACACATGATAGGCAAGCACTCTACTACTAGGCTATATTCCCATTATCTACCATTTCTATAATTTTAACTAGATATTTTACAAATCCTTACATTTTATGCCATATAATCAGCAGCAGAAATTAAACATACCCAATCAAAAGAATGCATGTATATGTACTTATCGAAGAAGACAAAACCGGGTCACCTCTAATCTAGACAACAATGGAGCTTATTTTGGGTAAGTATTTACCAGGATTAAATTTTTTAGCCAAAAATTTCTAAATAAATATATCAAAATGTTTTGAGGGTACAGGGAAGTGAGTATGTCTTATCTCATTTATAGATTCATGTTAATTCTGAATTAGTAGCTAAAGACTCCTGGAGAAAGGGCTACTTTACACAACATAAGCATTTAATAAACCATTCATATATTGGTCATTTCTAAACATTTGTGTTTATGTCCTATGACTCCAAGTACTATGTACTAAAAAAAGGCTTCTTACCAAACTATTCAAGTAAAGACACCAAAACTAACTCCTACTACAAGAAAAAACTACTAAGAGTTAAAAGATTTAAAAAAAAAAAAAAGACAGGATTTCTCTTCATATCCCTGCTGTCCTAGAATTCACTCAGTAGACGAGGGTGGACTCAAAATCAAAGGTCCACCTGCCTCTGCCAATCAACTGCTTGGACTAAGGGTGTGCATCGACATGCCTGGCTTAAGAACAAGACTTTACATTGGCTTATGAATTAAGATATCCTAAATTAAGACAAATCTTCACTCAGTAAAATACTGAAACCATTTAAAACAGACCCGGAGGCAAGACAGGTCTTTTTAGGCTAAATTATGTAGGGTTAGAGAAAAAAAATTAGTTTACAAGGGATGAGATTATCTATTATAGGCTGTGTGTTAGAAACACACAAACCTTCAAAGCTTGCTCAACATTATTTTTTTGCTGTTCTTATTCAAACCTAAGTAGCTTCCATTCTGTTCAAAGTGTTGTTTGGCAACTAAGTTTCTTCATCATACTTACCTTGTTCCTTTATTCCTACCCGAAACTCATGGCTCCTCTCTCCATTGATCCCACAGTAATAAACACAAGTTTCTCTCTGTGACTTCCCTGGAGAGTTCTTAAACCCTACAGACAGGGTTTTTTTTCCCTCCTCTCAACAATTTTGCTTGTTCCTCTCACAGCTCTTATCAAAGCTTTATGATAATCTTGTTGGTAATTTCTGAAGTTAGAAGCAGTCACCTAAGTTCACACACACACACACACACACACACACACACACACACACACACAGAGCAAACATATTTTCAGACAATAAAAAACAGTAAACAGGGAGAGTATCCCTAACTTGAAAACACAAAAATCCAGAAAGTTTCAAGTATCAATTAAGCCACTCCCTTCATCACCCCCCATGGGGGTGGGGGGGGAAATCTTTTGTATTTTACAGATCTTCAGATTAGATAAACTTAACATAGTCAAACGTATGCAGACATTCAAAAATACTCCAAACAGATCAGAGAAAGAAAAAATTGATAAGTATTGCCAACAAAAAAATGAAGCTGATTTCATTCTCATAGGAAAGAAATTTGTGAGATTTTAATTCTTTATAAAATAAGTAAGAGACCACTTGAAACAGTTGGTGCCACAGGTGTAAATATAAAAAAGCAAAGAACATAGAAATAAATAAAATAGGGTCTGAAAAGATTTAAGAAGTTACTTTTCAAAAGCTTAATAGATTTGATATCACTTCTTGGCCTTTTGCCTAAGATCAAGTGTAATAAATCTGACAAACCTTTACACCAGAGAATCAAACCTCCAAAGGAGACGAGTGAAGCAAGAAACAGTTAGGAGAAATGAAAGACTACTATGAATAATCTAGACAAAGAACAAGATTACAGAGCGATTCAAAACTCTCCAATAAAGAAAAGCATAATGACCATACAAAATTCCAAATATTCAAAGAATTGAACTAATCTGTCCCAAACTTTTCTACAAAACTGAACAAAAAGCACTCCTTCAAGTTTTTACTTTAAGAACATTACTCCACACCAAAGCTAGATAAGAACACATAAAAATGCAAAACTTTCAAACTAGTTATCTTTGATGAAGAAAGATGCAAAAAATTCCAAGCACTATGACACATTCAATGGATAAAAAATCTGAAGTTTGCTCTTTTAAAACTAGGGACAACTCAAAGATGCCCATTCTCACCATTTCATGAGAAGACCCAGCCAGACTAATTAGGCCAAGGGAATGAAATTTCAAGTATCTAATTCGTGTGGGGGAAGCATAAATTAAAATGTCTCTTTTGCAAAGAATATGATCTTCTCTCTACTGGAAACTTTTTAAAGATTTTACTAAAAAAATAAATAAACTTTAGACTAAATCCAAAAGTTGAAGAATATAAAATTGCATACAAAAAAAGAAAATCCTTTTTCTTGTCTCTGCATTAACAATAAATAGCCAAAAGAAAAAGTAAAGGCTGGAAACATGACTCGGTGCTTAAGAGCATTTGTTGCTGCTCTTCAGAGGACCTGGGTTCAGTTCCCAGCATCATCCACATAGCAGTTCATAACCATCTGTAACACCAGTTCTAGTGAAAGCTGACACTTTCTTAAGACCTCCTCTAGGCAGCATGTGGTACACAAGTGTGTGTGTGTGTGTGTGTGTGTGTGTGTGTGTGTGTGTGTGTGTGAATAAAATGAAAAACACTCATACACATTACATCAAATTAAAAACACATACAAAGAGAAAAATATTTAAGAAAGTGATTCCACATATCATCAAAAAGAATGCTATCACATCCTAAGGAGCCCAAGTGTGTATACTGGTAAAATGTGCCCACTAACCAGAGTGGTCTACAGAGTCCATGACATCCCTATACAAAATCCCAACTCTACTTTTCATAGAAACAGAAAAAGTACTTTGAAAAACTTGACTTTTTAAAAAAATCATGAAGACTAATAAAGCTCAGAAATAACACAAGTATAAACGGTTAAATAATATAACTAGCGTAAGAATGTCAAGCATCTACATACAACAAGATATCAAAGAAAATTCCTCACTAACCAGTCTGAGTGCACACACCAATAACCTGGATTTCCACATCCAAAATAAAGAAGCTGGATTTTCATCTTACACCACACACAAAAATTAAAGTTCAAGTCAGAAGTAAATACTTGAATTGAAATTGTAAGGTTTTAAAGTTCCCTGAGAGGTAGATAGATGGTTCAGCATGTAAATTATTTGCTCAGAATGTATGAGGGAGGACTGCAAAAGCCTTTTTAGAAACTAGATGGATTTATTACTCCAACTGTGATCTAGCAACTGGCCAGCAGACATAGATCCCTTGAGCTTGATGTGCTCATGTCTAGCTAAATCCACAACCTCTGGATTCAAATGAGAGGCCATGCCACAAAAGGTAGTGAACAATCAAGGAAGACATAGGATATAACCTCTGCCCTCCACATGCATGTACACACAACGTACATCTGCCCCTACCTACATACATATGTGTATTACCATATAATAGGGAAATAAAAAATAAGTAAGTTCTGATATTGGCCATGATTTTTACATATAATGTGGGGGGAAGGGGAGAGAAGCAAGCAACCAAAAAAAAAAAAAAATCAACCTAAATGGGGTTAACAAAGTAAAATAAAATAAACTTACACACAGGAAACAAATCATTAAGCAAAACACAAATTAAGAAGCAATACCTGCAACTAGTCCACAGATAAAAAATTAATATCCAGAACACAATATTCAAAACATAATACAAAACAATAAGTAACAAAAAAATCTTTCCTTCAAAATAAACAAGTAAAAATCTTAAGTATAGTCCCTTCTACAGAAGACAGAAATCTCTTGTTGAACGGGCACAAGAAAGGGTTGCTTGCCATCACTAGTCAACACACAAGATAGATTCTAACACTGGCTGGAATGATTTCCACAGATCATGCATTAGGAAAGATGTGCAGAACAGAGCGCACTAGTCCCTGCAGATGGGGTCTACATAAGTACAACTGCAACCAACCACACACACTCAGGGATTCAATGTTCTCGTCTGGCCTCCACAAGTATTGCATGCTTTAGTTTACACACATGCCTGTACGCACAGCTTTACATATAAAAATAAAATTTTTAAAAAGTTTTTTAATTGATGAATGAATTCTGGGTTTTTACTTCTACTGCTTTGTACTATGTATTTATATGAGGCAGCATTCTGGGCACTGATGATTATACAATTAAAATGTCAACTAGCTCTGAAAAACATAAAAGATGTTCTGTATCTGAAAAATAGAATAATTAGAGATTAGTTAATTCTTATTGGGTACATCAGTATGTATGCACACGTGTACACATGCACATGCATGTACACATGCACATTCATGCAAAGGCCAAAGATTAACTTTGGATGGCTTCAAGAATTTGAAAGCTAGGCTCTCCAGATGAGATCCACAAAATCCCGTCACTGATATTCTCTCCAAGGCTTGGGGAGGTCCCATCTTATATAACTGCCTGCAATGCCCTACAATCATTCAATAAAGCCTTATGGCAAAATTATTCTAAACTGTTTGTATATTTGCAACTAAAACTACTTATAAGAATAGAGTAAATGTATAAGCTAAAGAAAGCTGCACTAAAAAAATCCAAGTTGTGAAATACCAAAAACCCATCCCTCATTAATTCAATTTAAGACATTTATACTCAATCTACAAACTAATATCTGAATAACAACTAGCGGACCTAAAAAACATCTTAACATTAGAATCATTCTTTATTTCATTTGTGTCCAATAAGTGTTCTCAAATACAATAGCTATTATTTTTCCTTTATAGTCAGTAAGAAGTAGATGGCTATTATGTGCCAGTATCACATGGTGACTAACAAAATGATGGCAGTGAATTAACAAAGGTTCTTGTCTTATGATCAATATATTCTGCTAGGACAGTGTTCTCACCCCTCCTAATGTTACAACCATTTAACACAGTTCCTCATACAGTGATAATCCCTATCTATGAAATTATCTTTGTTGTTACTTCATTGCTGTAATTTTGAACTGTAATGACAATATCTGGTATGCAACCCTGAGTGAAAGGGTCATTCAGAACCCCACACTACCCTACAAAAGGGCTATGACCAACAGGTTGAGAATTATTGTACTAAAGAGAAAGAAAACACAGATAACAGTACTACAGATGTGAAGAGTATGGGGTACAAATTGGGGAAGGGGCGGAGATAGACAGAACCAGACGGCTTTTAGAATAACTGGTCAGGGAAAGTCTCTGCAAAGTGATATTTAAACTCAACCACGCATAAGTAAAATCAGCATCCAGTCACAGTGAATGGTGTCTAAGTGACATAAAGATCCTAAAGCTAGGAATAGATATGACTTATTCTCAAAGCCAAAGGAAGGCCAGTATGATACAGTGAGGTGAAAAAAAAAAAATCACTCAAGATGAAGGCAGAGAAATACAATCAATTTTATTATATAGAATTTTGTAACAAAAGGCAGAGCCTGGAGGTACTTACTTCAAAATCAGCCAAGAAGAGACTATTTCCAACAAGATACTACAGACTGGCTGAGCAACTGACTAACACTTGAGGGCAAAGAGCAATCAGACCAGAAAGACAAATACAATCCCACAGAGAGAAAAAGAAGAAAGTTTACTGATCTTCTCAGTGAAAACAATCTTGTAACTAAAGCATGGATATTCATGTATGATATTTAAAAATGAAAATAAAACCAGATGTGGGGGAAAAAAAAAAAAAAGAAAGAATCCTTAAAAACTTGAGAGTTGGGAGCAACCAGAATGAACATCACTCACATACAGAAAGAATGACATGGTTCAAGCTATGGATTCTGTGGTCAGATTGAAGACTATCAGAGTTGCACTTCATCTTTAAGATTCAGGACAAAAGTCTCCCACAATTCTTGACCTCTTTTTGAAATTCCAAAGCTTTCAGCATGATTATTTCCCAAAGTGACATAGCAAAACTCAAATGGAAATATACTTTAAAGAGAAAACATTTAATTAGCCATATAAAATTATTCTCATTTCTAATTTCATACACCATTTTTTAAAGCAGCTGATAATACGTACACATCTACTAAAAAGTTATCTCTTCACATATTATATGAAGCAGAAACCACAAGCAAAACAACAGAATATACTTACATCAGGGTATTCTTTTACAGGCACATAAAGTTTCTCTTGTAACTGAACAATGGGTCCCACCGCGTCAGGCAATTCTGCACTCCTTTTCTCTGTACTGCCATTTAATGTGTCATTGTACATGTCTTTCCGTACTCTGCTAATTTCTGTTAAAAATAAAAATTATAAATGTGTTAGACAAAAAATATTCGTGCTAATCCTGGAAACTGGAGAGGGGTGCTTCATTGATAAAATGTTAACTCTTGAGGAGCTGTGGGACAATCCTATTATTTTCTGGGTTGAACCTGCTAACAAGATGATAGCCTTCATTTCCATCACAAATCAAATTTATACTAGCCAAAGTACACATCTTATCAAAACTAACTACAGAGTAGACTTTTGAACATAATCATATAGCTTTAGTTTACCTAATATTTTCAAGCTTAAAAATGAGGCCAGTCATTTTAAATGATAGTTTTAGTTATGTAACTGCCATAAAAACACATAAGACAAAATACCAAAAGGCTCTTTTATTCTTCATAAATAATGAGCCTCAGTAAGATTTAAACTGGACACCACTTTATTGAAATGATTTAGATATCTTTAATGCACTCAAGATGCTCACAGACTAAATACATAGCAAGTTTAGCCAAAGTCTGAGTGTGGTGCACACATTTAGCAGTTAAATCCATTAAGAGAAAGAAAAAACAGAAACCAAAAAAACAAAAACAGTAGACTGGACTGACACAACTGAATGAACCCTGAGGGGAAGAGGAAAAACAACACTTAATAAGAACACAAAAGGAGGTGCAAAGGAAGACAAGTAGCAAGCAAGCCAGTGATCAGACACTAACAGGAAGTAAGGATGTTGCCTTGGACTAGACCACTAGACCACTAAGGTAGGACTAATCAAAGGAGTTTCAAGGGATAGTAACAGAAAACAAACCACACTGGGTTAACAAATAACATATGAATTGAAGAAAGCAAAGATAATCAAAAATCAATGACCTTTACCCCCCAAATCTGTATAATTCTTAGGTATTAAATGTACTTTGGGAAAACATGAAAACTGCATTTTAATAAATCAAACTGTACAAAGAAAATAGATTCTTCCATAAAATATTTAATGAGTTTCAGCTATATTATCAGCAGATAGGCTTGCACACTGGAATATCACTACAATAAGGTATTTCATTATTAATTGGATTAACCCCTACATAACTGTCTCTCCACTCTATAGAGTAGTGCCTCCTTAAGAAAAAGGAGAAAATTTCCACTTCAGTAAATACCTTATGCATTTCAAATAAACAATTTAAAGTATTCATATTAAGAAACTCTCAAATATGAATGCATTACAATTTTCCTAACTACTTACTTAACTCAATTTTGTTCAGTAAAAACCACAAGAAAAAGGTACAATCCAAGTATTCTTAATCAAGTTATAAAAATCTTAACCATTCTAAGAATTACACATTTTCCTCTTTTGATGACCAGCAAATAGAATCAAAAAGTATACTAGATTTAGCTAAAAGAAGACTGCAACATCTTTCTAACCACTCTATACTTCTAATATTTAATTAAATTAAAATTACACAAATATTCTTTAGTTCGTGTCCCTAAATAAAAGTATTGGTTGGTATTAATTTATTATCATTTAAATTTCTTCACAAAGTAACCCATTCTGTGAGGACATAAGCATACCACCATAATAAAAATTCACTAATATCATCCCTTTAAAATGAAACACAGGCTGGAGAGATGGCTCAGTGGTTAAAAGCATTGACTGCTCTTCCAGAGATCTCAGTTCAAATCCCAGCAACCACATGGTGGCTCACAACCATCTGTAATGGGATCCAGTGCCCTCTTTTGGTCTGTCTGAAGACAGCTACAGTGTACTGTAGATTAAATAAATAAATAAATAAACAAACAAACAAAAAAAAAACAGCACACAGGTGACATACACTATTCTATTGTTGAGGGTCACCATAACATGAGGAACTGTTTTAAGGGTCACAGCATTAGGAAGGTTGAGAACCATTCAGCTGGAGATATGGTTAAGAGTACCTATAGCTCTTGGAAAGGACTTAGGTTCCATTTCCCAGTACCCACACAGGAGCTAACAATTTTAACTCCAGTTTTAGGGAAACTGACCCCATTCAAGCATACACATGGCATAGTAGCACAAATGCAGACAAAATATACACATGCATATTCATTCACACATAGGGCCTGGGGGCAGGGACTCAGTGGGTAACAACATGTACTCTTCTTACAGGAGCTGAGTTGGGTTCCCAGCACAGTCAACAGGCATCTAACAAGCCCATGTACCTCCAGCTCCTGGGGGATCAAACACCTCTAGCATCCAGGCACACCTATATTCAAAGTGCACATACTAACAGAGTCACTCACATTATTAAAAATAAATCGTAAACTACATCTGGTTTGCATATAATATAGGTGGAAAGTCTCTAAGTAGGACTGACAAGCTAAAAGAGAAAGGAAGAAAAAATAGGCACTACAACAAAGTGGAGGGTGGGGGGATGTAAGTCAGCCATGATGGAAACCTTTAGTTAAATTCTCAGCACTGAGATGGGAGATGGATGGTGGGGGAATGACGTTTGCTGCTATAAATGCAAAAGCAATTCTAAATAATCAAGAAAGGACAACAGCACCACAACACAGAGGAGGGCTAGAGATGTGGTAGAGTGGCAAGGTGCACATGGCATGTGCAAAGCCCTGGAGTCAATCTCAAGAGTAGGGCAGTTTGCTATTGCAGAAGAGTTCAATATTTGAAAAATTAGTATTTTAAAATAATATTATGTTATCTATGAGAATTTCATTCAACTCATTTTGATATTTACACACACAGACACACACACACACACACACACACACACACACACACACTCTTCCTCCTCCTCCTGGATTCAACCTCCCTATCCACCCAACTTCTCCGTTTTTGGCTTTGTTTTTTTTCTCTTTAACACATCAAATACAATGTGTTACAATGTGTTACCCAACTACTTCTTGGGAGTGGGGCTTGCCCTGGTCATTACCAAACGCCAATAAGTCCTTAACTTGTGATGGGATTTGGCTCCACTGTTCTCCCTCTATTCTGGGATTGTCTGGCTTAAAGTGTCACAAGTGCTCCAAGTTTGGATGTGCAAGGGCTCTGTTGTGTCAGAAAACTGTTCCCCTGAAGTTATCACCACACCAGGCCCTTACCGTCTTTCCACCCCGCTCCCCTCAGGGACATTCCCTGAGCCTTGAGATGATATGCAGAGCCTATTTAGAGTTAAGCCCTCTGTAGTCTTAGTGTTTATGTATTGTTAACTGCCATTTACTGCAAAATAACTTCTCTGAAGACAGTTTCAAAATTCACTGATCTCACTTAGGATAATATACTATTGTAAGAAACTGTCATAATGTAATAGTTCAAGGAATAAAGAAATTGTATTTTCCAGATAAACAAACTTAGAAAAATAAAGAGAACCAACTATAAATGATTAGAAAAATTCAGTTAGGATGGCATTAAAATATTCCTACAAATAAAACAAACGTTATTACACACTATCATCCAGTTAGTTAATATGACACACCAGCCTTTTCACTTGTATTTCTATAGAACCTGAGCAATTCTTTGATGAGCAAGTCAAAGTTCTGTGAGTATCTGCCAGCCGCTGGGTCTGAGCTCCTAGAACCTGGACCTTCAGTAAGGACTTGGGTTGAGCACATGGGTGGGAAACGAAGGGAAGACAAGCTAGGTCCCAAATTAAACCTGCACAGGCCATGACTCTAAGCCTACAAAGAACGTTATGTCTAAGATGAGTGTTGCACCTGACTTTTCAGTCTTAAGGTTTACATCTCTAATAATAGTATAAAAATATGCACAAGATAGTGCTGACAGGAATGTAAAAAAAACTAAAACACACTTGTAGTCCTCCAGATTACAAACTAATTCATCACTGAATCTAAGAAAGTCACTACCTTTCTAGCCAGAATAGCATAAGCAATTTGAGATACAATACTCCAGTCAGAACAAAATCTGATTCTAGTTCTTACAATAACTCTATGATTTGAGATAAGTCTCTTATTTAATCTCTCTATATTAGTGCCTCATATAAGTACAACTCACTGAATAGCTCAACTGACCAATTCTTTAGACTTCCACTTTTTTCCTTCAAATTCCCGCTCAAAACTTTTTGCTCCCTAAGTCCTAACAATCAGAGACTCTGCTAACATCCTAACAACTTGCCGTGATTCTATCCATATTGGCCAGGACATATACACAATGGTGGGTTCATTTATAACGTACACGAATGACTCACAGCAGCTGTGTTGTATACATTCCCTTGTGTCAAATATGACATAATGCTGAAACACTCTGCAAACATCCACATGACTTTCAAGCTACAGCAGTGGTTCAGAAGGATCCAAGTTCAGAACCATTAGTATTTAAAACTTCTACTACAGTAACTCCTAAATTGTGTATTTATCTTCCAACTAAATATTCAAGTGATTAAGAAAGACAGTTTCTTAAAAACAACTCTGAAGTCGTAAGCACTTCTGAGCTAAAACTCCCACTCATAAAACATCAGCCACTCACTGACACTTAGGAGCTTCCTAAATGCTCAGAATCTGTGATACTCAAGTAACCTGTAAACCACCCAACATGTTTTTATTCCCTTCTACTTATTTAGACACAATCTAATTAGTTAAAGTTTCTCTAAAATTATAAAACCTCACAACATTCCATGACAAAAAGATGAAGCATGAAGAGTAACGTCTACTTCCTTCCGTGAAAAACACTAATCCTTAGTCAGCTTTACAAGCAGTGCTCACGTAGCTAGTGGGGTTGTGGCAAGTCTCTACCCTACCCTCTCTCCACAACTGCAAAGCAAACGTTTTCCCTTTTTTTCTTGTTTATTTTCTACTACACATACCCCTTAAAATGATGTTAATCTGCTGACATGCTTTACTACTGATTTCTCAGTCAAGATGACTGCAATTTCATAAATCACGTTTTGCTAGTTTGTATATCAAAATATCTGCACAACTTACAAACTACCTACTTGATAAAATCTCAACACTAGATACACACTATCTAATCTGGTAGGGGATGGCATAGGGGTGCCCTTTTTTTTTACACTGTCTCATTCATTAACAGCCTAGGCTGGCGTCCAGCTCACAATGGTCGTTCCTCAGCCTAAGTGCTGAGGAATACAGATATAGGTTATCACACACAACTCCACCTTCCTCTAGGTCTGCATTATAGGAAATCTATAGTTTGTGTCTTTAAACTCAGAAATCAAACCTTCATCTTTATAGCATTTAGGTTTTCTCCTTCAAATTTCTGTATGAACAAAACTATTTGTGTTTAAGATTACAAGATGAACTAGTTGTACCATCTACAATACAGTCAGTCATCTTCCACATCTCTGCTTTAATAATCTTGATTTTTTTTTCTCTTTTTCTAACTAAGCCCAACTGTCAGTTATTTCTGTTCCTAGCAAGGGAGCCGAATTGTTTCTCACTGGCTATTACTGAATCATCTCCACTCATCTCTGTCTCTTCCCCTTAGTGTACCTAATTAGGTTTATTATTCCCATGTCTCATATTTCAGTTCACTATTTGCCTCTGCCATTTTCTTTCGTATCACTTTTACTGTATTGGTATATGACTATAGTAGCTACATGAATAGCTACTTTGCAATATATAGAATGACAATATCAAGGACAACATAAGGAAATATCAGATAGAAAAATAGAACTGAAGAAATTTAAATTAAACAATTAAGTAGTCATAAATGTATAGGTTTAATAATGTAATACTAGAAGACTTGATAAAATAAAAACAGCTCTATTTAACTTTCTGATTGAGACTTTTCAACAAATTGAAATTTAGAAAATTATTATAAAATACGTACTAGCTATTAAGAATTAACAAAGCAATTAATGGTATACAATCAACACAGAAAAACAAGATGCATTAAAGTTTCAGGTCTTAATGCCATTTTTTTAAAGTTTAAAATATATATTGTTTCAAATAAAGCATGTCTTTTGCACTCTACTGTGATAACTGATTCTAATAGGTCAACTGGACATACTAACATTACAGACATTTTATCTGGGCAGCTATCTACTTTTTCTTTATGCATCACACTTAAATACATCAAGATATACCTTAACAGAATAAACTTAGATATACAGAAATATAGAAAAGTATGAAAAGATTATAATTTTCTTGATCATGACCATCTCAGTTTTAAATTAGTATTTTCATTGATTTGAGTAAATTAATAGCCAATATTTTACACATACATGCTTTGATTATATGCAGGTTTTAAAATGTTACTATAACATTGTATGTCAGCCTTCTACACAAGTTTAAATAGATTCTATTATTTGCTACCTGCAATTAACTTTTTGATGGGTTATTACTGGGACACAGTCAATACAAACAGTAAAGTAAGGGTTTAAGATTTAAAATCTTAGAAGTGAATTTTCCTTAACACGATGCTTACTAAATCTTAGAACAATATTGGAAATCTATTTATATCCTAAAGAATTAGCTGTTATGTAGCCATATATAATTAGGATTAACAGAGCTCTTTCCTATGCTGTCCTATAAATAAAAAACAATCAACAAAACCCAACTCATAATTTACCATCTACAAAGGAAGTTTAGTCATTTTGAGGAGAGAAAGTCCATAGAATGTATCACTTCACTGTGCTTACTTTAAGAAGATACATCTGCAAGCTGGAGCAAATAAATTTAAATACAAGGGAAGCAGAATCATACATTAGAGAAGGCACTCTGAACAAAAGTTATGGGAAAACTAGATAGCCACATGTAAAATAATGAAATTAGATCTCTATCTTCCATCCTGTGCACAGAAGTAAATTCAAGGTGGATCAAAGACCTTAATGTAAGACCAGAAACTCTCAAATACTACAGGAAAACACTTCAAGGTACAAGAATAGACAAGAACGTTGTGAAAAGGACTCCAATGGCCCGGGAAATAAATAATGAGAATTAACAAGTGAGATTACATAACGTTAAAAAGCACCTGGGCAGCAAAGGGAAAAAATAACAGCAGCAGCCTACGAAAGGAGAGACAAGTTTTGTCTACTATATATCTGACAGAAGATTAATAACTAAAACACACAAATAAAAAATTAAACATCAAAAGAACAAATCATTCAAAGAATGAGCAGATGGAATCAAGAATAAAAACGACCAATAAATATATGAAAAAAAATGTTCAACAACATTTACCCTGAAGGAAACTAAAAGTTACATTGAGATTCCATCTACTTCCAATCAAATGGCTATCAAGAAAGGACAGACCCTCATACACCACTCATGGGAATGCTGCAGGCACTACCGAAATCATTGCAGAGAATCTTCAAAAGCTCAAAACAGAAATGTTGTGTAGTCCAGCTATTCCACTCCTAAATGAAAAAAGAAAAAATACACACACACACACACACACACACACACACACACACACACACACTCTCCCGCTCCCCCTCCACAAGGAAGCAGAGTCAGAAGCTGGAGCGCGATGACTCAGTAGTTAAAGCACTTGCTATACTTCGAGAAAACTGAAGTTCAACTCTCTCAGCACCTAGGTCAGGCAGCTCACTTCTACCAGTAACTCCAGCTCCAGGGGATCCGATGTCTCTGGGGTTCTACAGACCACTGCATTCACCTGCAGATGCACACACCTACACATAATTAAAATTAAAATGTTTCAAGAATCAATAAGAGTACCAGAGATCTGCACACCCATTTTTACTATAGCACTAATGCCAACGGCCAAGACATGAAATTAATCCAGACATCAACAGATGAAATGTATAAAGAAAATTTATTTTACACACACAGACACACAGACAGAGACAAAGACAAGTTTTATTTAGCTGTAAAGAAATATGACATGTAGGTTGCAAGTGACTATTAGTGGAGATAAGAGGGATCATCAGGGAAAAATGGAAGAACAAGTAGGTGAAATGAGTTGTGTTCATAATATGAATGAATTAAAATGAATAGCTATGGCAGAAACTAATTTTATAAACAATTAATAAAAGGATGGACAGATGGCTCAACAGTTAAGAGCCCCTGGGTTCAATTCCCAGCACCCACAAGACATCTCAGAGCACTACCATTTGCAAACTCAGTTCAAGGAAATCTGACTTTCCAAGGCACTAGGCATACACATGGTGGCACAGACATACATACAGGCCAAACGCCCACATACATTGAATAATTAAAATAATTGATGTGAGCAAATACTGCTTCTGTAGAGAGGTAACATAAGTCATTAGAAAGACAAGTACAGAAATGAAAAATAATCTTCAAAAAATAAAAACCAGATTTTTAAATTGAGATACGCAGTTTTCTTCACTTTAAAGCTTAATTTTCTTTCAATTTAACAACAATGAAAAATATATGGTTAGTTTAGTATGATAAGTGTCAATTAATATTTCATAAAAATGACCCTGCTGTTCACCGAGTTCCTCAGAATACTCAAAGAAAAGGTCTTTATGCAATTCCAATTCTATGAAGCTTTAAGATAAATAACTCGTAAGGTTGGTCGGTGATATTAGAAGATAACTAACATAAGAACCCAGGTTTAAACGTAACACTACAGTGTTAGAGTTTTATTAACTCTTTCATTCTAACCTACAAGCAAAGGAATTGAGTACTCAAGACATAGCAAGTAAAAAGTCTTAAAATGTACTATTATAAACCATTGAATTTTTAATCAAGCTCATTTCTGTTTTTTGAGAGTTTCTTTATGTAGTTCTGGCCACCATTAAACTCAGAGACCCACCTGCCTATGCCTCTTGAGTGCTGGGATTAAAGGCATATGTCACCACCTCAGAGCATCTGTATTTTTTCAAAACTGGTTCTCTTGTTTTTTCTTTTTTTTTTTTTTTTAACTTGTTCACTGTTACATACAGATGCTCATCCTGCACACACCTCTAAGTCAAAATACCAATTTCAGGAATCCATTCTCTCCTTCCAGAGTTTCAGGGAGGCTTGAGACTTGCTTATTAGCAAAGTGCCTTTACCTTCTAAGCCATCTCTAATTTTTTTTTTTACTGTTGACCAGAATAATGGCAGTAGCATATCATACCATGAAACTACAACTAATACAACAGAGGAAAAGAGATTTATAGATTCCAATTAATAACTGTCAAATTAAGATAAAATTGTTTTTTAAAGTTACTAGTAGGAAACCATCTATAGCAATAATGGCATCCAAGAGCTTTATGCTAAAATCAATGAGCAACAACACTGGATAAGGTGTACTATTAAAGAAACTTTACAGTGAAGAATTCTGTCAATCAAAACTAACACACATACTCACCACCCTTCCTAGTTTGATGCACCAAAGTACTTGTGTGTTTTTCTTGCCAAAATACATAACCTCAATCTACCTCAATCTACTCATTTAATTAAAAAAAAAATCAGATTAACTCAATACTTAAAAGCTTTCAAAAGTACCCAAGTCATTAGACAGGGAGGAAGGAAGAGAGAAGAAAGAAGAAAAAAAGAGAGAAAAGAAGACAAGACAAGACAGGACAGGACAGGACAGGACAGGACAGGACAGGACAGGACAGGACAGACAGGACAGGCCACCACAAAATTAGAGGATCTAGAGGAGTAAAAGTGCATGAGCTGGACTTGGTCCTATAGTCCCAGGACATGCAAAAGGTAGAGGCTGGAAGATCAGGAACTTAACTTGGCTACACAGTGAGTTTAAAAACAAAAAAGCCTAGGTTGTGTGAAACCCTGATTCAAATCAAAGGGGAAAGGAGAGAATAGAAGAAAATTAAGTACATGAAGTAAAAAGGGCAAGGACTGCTTTTAAAATCTGAGTAGGACTTGCAGAACACTTAACAGCACTACATCAATGGTGTATTGCCTGGTCACAGTTCTATTTATGGCTATATATGACTTAATATGAACTTCCATATTATTTTTCCACATTTTTACAAATCTAAAATTAAATTTAAGAAGTCTTTGCTTTGTGCTTTAGATTTATTTATTCCAGTGAGGGGAGGGGAACATTCATAAAACTAAGGTCATAAGAACATCTTACCTAATAAAACATTTAACTTACCAAGTCAGTAAAAAAAAATTTACCAGCTAAACTAAGGAAATCAAAGTCATTCACAATAATCGTTCCCAAAGTTTGACTAACGGTGCTAAATGTTTAACTGTGCAACTTCTCTTTCTCGCCCCCTGGCTCCTTTACATCTATACTCTTAGGTTAGTGCCTTCAGAAAAATTAAAAAAAAAAGAAAAATCACAAAACACTCAAGGTCGTAAAAATCCGAGCAAAACTAAAACACAACCTTCCGAGTTCTCTCAAGATGGCTGGTGAATAATGGGTTACTTTATCTACACAGTTATTTCCTTTTATTTACCCTGTTTTATTTGTATTCCCAGTTTGATGCAGTTTCAAGGAAGGAAAAGCCTCAGAATAGTAATCGTGTCCACGGGTTTTATTACATGCACACCTTAATGCCATGAAAAACAAAAGAATCAATGTAAAGTTACATGAGTGTTATAGAAGCCCAAATACAGGAGCACTCTTTCATGCTATGAAAAAACTAAAAGGAATTTTTAAGCATACTTTTTTTTTAATCTAATATATACAACATTCATAAAGGTCTTTTACAACAAACAGTAACATTAGATAAGAAAGGTGAATATGTCAGCAAAAATCTTAGTTCTTTTTGTGACAAAAGCCAATACTGCCCTCAAAAAATCCAAGTAATTGAAACTGCAAATATCACTGCAATACAGTGAAAGCCCCCTAATTAAACCTCAGCTAGTTTAAGGAATCAGAAAATCTACATAAAGTTGCATTATTGGAAGAAGTGCATTTACTACACTTTTATTGTCTCCTGAAGTATACCTTCTACTATGGCAGTCTTGGAGACCAGTTTTAATAGAGTTGAAATACAGAATACAACTTTTTGAGGTCATAAACATTAAATTTATCAAAATGAACAGTAAATGCTACTGTTTAAAATATAAAATAAAACACAACAGCCCAGCAAAAAACCTGGTAAAGAATATTCTAATTAAGCCCACTACCCTCACAGCTCCAGCCATATCCAACTTCTCTGCATGCCAATTTCACACATCTGAAATCAAACTCCAGTCTTGGCTCATAAGTTTTGTTTCTCCTGCTTTCAAAACAGGCAAACTCATCCTCATACTTCCATGTCCCCAAATATTATGGTTTTCAGAATACATATTAATATCTCACCACTTCAACCTGTACCACACTAGTTAGTTCCAGGCATAGCTATCTCAGCAACGCACTTACCACATGAAAATAAACCAAGCTACACTCGTAACACCTTCACCCACGCATCAAAGATGGATATAAGCTTGACTAAGTTGGTCTCTTCCTTAACATAAAGGCTCTTCTCAGCACAGCTCATTCTCTTTATTTTGGATTTATGAGGTTTGCCAAGAGTATATGTTCATGACAGCAATGCTAAATTCCTTTAATGGATCACAAACCAGATTAAGTGCAAACTTTCAAACATGTATTTAACAAATAGGTACCAGTGCACTCAGGTCAAGGCCATAGGCAAATGGATTATGAAAATACAGACATAGTTTCTGTTGTATCAGAATCCATGTTAACAAAAAATAGTTGAAGCAAAGCACAGAGGTATGGCCTTTCAAAGAAGTATCAACTATTTTCTAATGTCACATAACAACAATCTTATCTTTTACTGAACTCCTAATTGACAAGACAGATCAACCATAAAGGATAGGCTTATAGCAAAAGGGGGAGGGAGGGAGCCTACAGCATAATCTGAGAGATTTATACCTACAAGTAGTATGTTAATTATAGGGTCATGTAGCCTATATAAGTAGGAGGTGCTTTTAGACTTCATTACTCAGGGGAAACTGAGATCTCAGAGAAGAAAGTGAACTCAGAGTTCCTTTTCTGATGTATCCTTCATGTTCAGGACGAGCTTCCAAAATCACCCATGTACAACAAAATACCTGGGAAAGCAATCCCATCATACATTGCACAAGAGGTGGATCCACAGAGCAGTAGTCTATTATTAATTCTTCAAGCAGTTTTTTTTTAATTGTTTTTAGTATTTATTTATTTTATGTGAGTACACTGTTGCTGTCTTCAGACAAACCAGAAGAGGGCTCCAGATCCCATTACAGATGGTTATGAATCACCATGTTGTTGCTGGGAATTGAACACAGGACCTCTGGAAGAGCAGTCAGTGCTCTTAACCGCTAAGCCATCTCTCCAGCTCTTCATATAGTTTTAATTGTATGAGTATTTTGCCTTCACATCTGTCTGTGCAGTACATGTATGTCTGCTGTCTGTGGAGGCCAGAAGATGGTGTCTGATATTCAGGAACTGTTATTAAAAATGGTTGTAGGTTGGGATTTGGCTCTGGTGAGCGCTTGCCGAGGAAGCTGTCCTGGGTTCCATCCCCTAAAAAAAAAAAAAAAAAAAGAAAAAAAAAAAAATGGTTGTAAAACTTCCGCCTTGATGCTAGAAATCAAAAGTCAGTTCCTTCTCTCCAAGGCCCTACAGTTAATTTTTTTTGTAAGTCAAAGTTCTGTCACAAAGTAAAAATAAAGCTTCTCATACATCAATTATCTGGTACAGCAGAGTTCACACAAGTGGAATATTAATCTTGGCTCTATCTAAGGTCTAAAGTTGCCACAGCTTACTAAAATCAGGTAAAACAGATGACCAAGTATTAATGTGTCACTGATGATGGAATGGCAGCACTGACTTGTTTACATTCTGCCCTCAGAGCAAACCTCAGTGATGGTAAGATGGGTTATGTTCACTATTACATGCTAAGGTCTCCTTTCACACAGATGTAATACAATCACTCTTCCAAAGACTCAGCACTTACTTAAATGCACTTTTTCAGTAAAAAAGATACAATTACTGGTTCATTTTTTGGTATTTTTTAAAAGAAACACTATTCCTTCTTGATTTTTCATATCTTTATAGTTTATCTACAACTTCAATAAATGGTCTCCTGACTACAGACACTTGTGCCCTCTTCTTCCTTCTACCCTTACTGTTTAATCACCAAATATTAAGTTTCAATGTCTGCTTTAAACACTGAACTTTAACTCTGTAGAGAACAAATTTACCACAAATAGAATCTTCAAATGTGTTAAACTGTACTGCCCAGAAAATATGATCAATTAGATCAAGGGTATATATTTTAAAAATATAATATTCACAAAAATCTAATAACCTTCTTAAAATAATGTTTATTTACCAATCAAAATTAACTGGGGGCAGGGTCCCTCGATGTCATAACATGTGGACTCTCATGTGCAAACAGTTTTGGGGGACCCAAATTAATATTAGAATACAAACAACATTAGGCCAAGCCCACTACAGATGGGTTTTCGTTTTCATTTGCTACAAATAATTCTCTGAATCTGAAATGCCCATCTTCTAATGTAATCAAGGTTTGGATTATTCCTCAGATACGACAAGCATTAATCACTTAGAGAAAACAAAATAAGAACCTAGATTACCCATAATACAAGTTCTATCATTCTGCTCTAATTTTATACCATAAATTAGTTAGGCACAACCCAAAACAGCAATGACACCTACAGAACAGGATGGGGTTTTAAAAAGTGATGACAGAAAATTGAATGGATACTAAATGAGCTGGGAAGAAATGGAGGAGGGCAGTGACTATTACCAAAATACAACACAAAATTTTCAAAGAATACAAAAAATTTTAAAGTAACAACTGATGCATTCTATTAATCATTTATAAGCCCTGCATTTCCATCTCTTCTAGGTATAGTTCCTCACATATACAGTGCAGTTCCTCAAATATGGAAGAAACATAAAATACAGGGCACAGTAGTAAGAGGAATATGTGTACTAAAAAGGCAATGTTAGAAATATTTAGTAAAATGTAAAAGTTTATAAACAAAAGCCTTACATCTAAACTGAAGGAACTTTAAACTGTCTCTAGCTTCTAAATAGAAAAATCAAATGTCATTCATCTGAAGTAAGCAGGCCAAGGAAAATACCCTATGATTCCTATGTTCTCTTCAATGTCGAAATGGGTGGGTAAATTTAAAGCTTCTTCTTTCAAGAGTTGCTTTATAGGCAATTTTCTCCCAGTATCAAGGCCTGCAGTTTCCATGTGGCTGCCAGTTTGTGATTAAATTCATCACCTTTATTATAAAAATGTGCTTTATTCCACGGCCTGCTGCACAAAAACTGTAAGAAAAACATTTTTCACTGCTAACAGCAAGATCGTTTAAGGCAACTACCACATCCACATAGACGTTAACTTCTTTAAGCTACTCCAACAGCCTATCACACAGAGAAAAATCTAACAACTATGAAACCTACAAAAACTGGATCCTATGGAAATACCATGCTTTAAGGTTTTTTGATAAAATGTAACTAAACATTCAGTTTTTCGTGTTTCAATCTTTTTTAACTTACTTTGCCATGACAGAGAATGAAACCACAATTAGTGTACTGACAGGCAGGTGCTCTACCAAGGAACTATATACTTCCAGCTGCCAAATTTGAAATTTATAAAGAACTACAAGATGAAGACAATGCGTACAATATTCCCAAAGCCCAATAAAATGACACTATTCTTAGGCACTCGAAAATTATATGCTTATCTTTTTATCCCATTGTTTACAAGTATATGGCTTGATTCAGAGTTTAACTTTTACCATCTGGGCACAGAGCCAATAGTCAAAGTCAAATATTTATATAACATTTCTACCTGACAGTTCCTTTTCATACTTGGGAAAGAAGGATATCAGAAAAGAAATGCTTTTTTTTTTTTTTTTTTTTTTTTTTGAGCTGGGGACTGAACCAGGGCCTTGCGCTTCCTAGGCAAGCGCTCTACCGCTGAGCTAAAATCCCCAACCCCAAGAAATGCTTCTCAAATAGTTACATTTAAACTAGTTAATACATGTAGAAAAATAATCTTACTAATTTGTCAAATTTAATATTTTAAAGATTAGCTATGTAACTAACATTTAACGATTTAAGTCAAACATTTAGCGATTAAGTCAAAAATTCAAATTTCATATAAACATATTTGGTTTTTTCACTTTCGAATGTGCAGAGAAGGCAAGAACTAAATCTCATACTCAGTTAAGCTTTAGTAAGAGCTATTATCAGATTATAAAATATATGTCCTTTAAAGAAATTTCACCTTCCTGCTAGAAAATCTGGTATTTCCTTAAAGTTGGGCATGGTTCTGTTAAGTCCTCTCCAGACCACTTTATCTCTTTCATTTCTATATCTGTAGCACCCAGTAAGATGTTAAGGGGAAAGAAAGCTGAAAATAATAAATAATAAGATAAGTTGTAACAAAAGTCAACATTAGCTTTTTAATAACTATAAGCCAAACATTAAATTAGTATTAATCAGCATTTTTAGGTGAACTGTATTTTTCCAAAACTAAATTGTACGCAGACAGAACACTGAAAACATTTCCTAAATATTGACATTAGTTTTATAAATACACATGCAGACATACATACTTTATTTTGATAACAAAGTATTTCTCTTGGTTAACATTTAAGAATTTTTGTTTGTATATATAGTCAGTTGCTAATCCAGACAACCAAAGAGACTAAATTTCGGCATGGTGAAACACATCTGTGATAAAGGACCTAAAGAAATGATTCCAGGAAGAAGTTCAAGACCAGCTTGGGCTACTGTACAACATATTCGAAAATCCCAAATTGCGGAGGGGATGGGGGGTGGTGGTGGTGGTAGGGGGTGGTGTGCCCCAGGACACATTGAGGATCCTCTTCTTTATTACCAGTACTCTGTCCAGCACTGTCTTGTTCTTTCTCCCCTTTAGGGACCAAGCCATCTTTATTAAACCACAAAGTAAATTATAATTCAACATTCAAAGTTGATTTGAGACACACCTTTAGTAGCTATTATATAACACCCTAACTTGTTGCTATTCTATATCCTGTGGTATTCAGCTAACTTATACCTGAAAATCAAATTTCATACAGATGAAAATGAAGTGAAAAATAAAATAGCACCATACCCCCTCCTTACCACAACATAATATACAATTTTCCTATAACCTAAACTAACCTAGGATTTTCAAACTCATATCTTACTTTATCTTCCCTAATTATTTTCCTATCTAACACACTTTACTTTCTATTTACTGGAAATTAAACCTAGTACCCTGAATGTGCAAGGGAAGTGGTCTACCAATGAAGACAGTACTCTAACAGCAAAACAGACCCTCAGCCCTCACATCGCTTTTTTAAGATGGGGAGAAGTTTCATCCTAGCCCACAAAGTACAGACAATACAAAACACAACACAAACGGTTGGAAATAGTAGACAGCTGTCAACTGCAAATGACTCTTTTGTCTTTGGTTTAACGTTGGTTTAATGATAGTGAGTCTGTGCACTGTATACTTAATTTTGTTCTTATTTGGAAGAAATGTTTTTTTAAAATGACTTGGAAAATATGACGAGTAACAAAATAAAATGTAAAATAATTGAGATTTCACATCTGAAAATAGCATAAATTAATAGTTATAACAAAATTCTCTTAGTGATCAGGCTTAAAGGTATTTTTTACTTGCTAACAATATAACTTAGGTATTTTCTACAAAAAGACAGCTTAGCTACTATTCCTGAAACCAGCACTGTCTAGACACGGTACCTGTGGGTTGCAATCCGTTTGGGCGTTCGTTGAATGACCCTTTCAAGGGTCATATATCAGATATTCTGCATGTCAGATACTTAGGATTCCAAACAGTAGTAAAATTACAGTTACAAAATAGCAATGAAAATTTTATGGTTGGGGTCACCACGACATGAGAAACTGTATTTAAGAGTTGCAGCATTAAAAAAGTTGAGAGCAGGTTTAGACCATAAAATTTATTCATGTTTTCTATACATATGTATACACAGTCAAGCTGTGACTGAGTTTCAAAATTCCTTCCAATTCCAAAACTTCCGAATTGTAGTATTTCTATAAAACTCATAAAGGCTAAACTTGTTTGCTTGCAGAGCAGAAGATTAAACCCAAAGTCTTTAAGATGACAGGTTACCCACCACTATACCAAGTCCTTTTATAGTCTACAACAGTGACTTTGGGGCCAGCTATGAAACTCGTTTCCCTCACTCTCCCAATGTTAAGAAGATACTCCAGCAACCCCCCCCCAAAAAAAAAAAAACAAAACAAAACAAAGAGAAAACCGAAAGGGAGAAAGAAACAGCAGTATCAAGTACAGCAGCCTGTCACATTAAGAGATTGCATTGTAACCAAATGCTCATACAACTAAAGAAAACCTAGGCTAAAAGCAGAAACACAGTGGTAGATCAAAGTGGGAAACAACTAAGAGCCCTGAAAGGAAAAGTTTTAAATAGCTCTCTTGTCTCCTGGTCAGAGCATAAACCTCAAGTATTTAAAGTTTAATTCAAAATGTCCTTGTACAAGGACACTATTCCTGGGTCTAGTGTATATTCCTATACCATTTAAATTTTGTCCGTTGAGATCAGGTCCCAGGCTGGCCTCCAACTTGTGATCCTCCTGCCTCTGTCTCCTTCAGCAAATCCTAATGGCGTGCCCCATAAGAACAATACCAACCAAACAACCAGAGCTCCCAGGGACTAAACCACCATCCAAAGAGTACACATGGACAGACCCATGGCTCCAGCTGCATATGTAGCAAAGGATGGCCTTGTTGGGCACCAATGGGAGGAGAAGCCCTTGGTCCTGTGAAGACTACATGCTTCAGTGTAGGGGAATGTCAGTCAGGGCAGGAAGGCAGGAAGGGGTGGGTGGGTAGGTGGGGAACACCCTCACAGAAGCAGGGGGAGCAGGGATGTGATAGGGGGTTTATGCACAGGAAACCAGGAAAAGGGATAACATTTGAAATGTAAATTAAAAAATACCCAATTAAAAAAAGAGAGAACAGGTCCAAGTCCATCTCGGGTGAACCTCCCAATCTATAGTAGTCTTTCTAGTACAAGTCTCTGTGTTTGTTTAGGTTACCTTAACTAATCAATAACTATGAATGATTCTGAAGTTCTAGTATATCCCCCATAATATCCTACACATACTTTTAGTCAAGTTTCTGTATGTTAAGTCACTAAAACTTAGCATGTGAAATAGAGTACTCTACAATTCAAAATACTACATCATAATAATCACTTTCTATTAAATACACCAAAAATACTCACTTCATTTTAAATACATTGCAAACTGTGAGTTTGGAATTCACTAACCTAGTCATAAGAGCATTCTGCGACTTATTAAAGACTTTGGAATTCATTACACACACACACACACACACACACACACACACACACACACACACACACACGCGCGCGCGCGCGCGCGTATCCTGAAAGCAAAATGGCATGTCCAAAAAGTCAAAACCACTACCACCCAAAAAAATAAAATAAAAAAAATTCAGTAACTAATAACTTTGACAACATCAAATAACAACAAAAATTGAAAGCTAGAAGACAGGAAAAAATGTTTAGGTCAGAGGTGCGTGTGTGTGTGTGTGTGTGTGTGTGTGTGTGTGTGTGTACTTAAAAAGACACACAGGGCTAGCTAGTATTTCAGTGGGCGCTCAATTCTATCATATCCATTAATAAAGTGTAGAAGGAAAACCACCAAAACTCAGTACCTATTAATTATATGTGATTTTTCACTTTAACATATATCTAAAACGTTTCCTAAGGAATATTTGTTAGTAAAACACATCTGTCTAGTTCTTTCCAACAACTTAATTAATAAGAGGAAAGGATTGAAGCTTCTCAAAAGTTTACATACTGAGAAACAATGTTAAAAATATGCACACCAGACTCATCTTTGTCTTTGTTGTTGTTTTGAGACAGAGTTTCTCTACGTAGGTGCTGGCCATTCGGGAATTCACCATAGGGGGATGGGGGGTGGGGGCTGGGGCATGGGGGGTTGAGGTACAGCAGAGGCAGAGGCTGAGAACCTCCTGCCTCTGCCTACCTTCTGAGTGCTGGGATTAACATGTGTGCTACAATGAAAACTGAGCTTTCTCACCTACTCTTCTGCTCTCTTCTGAAGAGAAGTACAGTCCTGCTCCTAAATGAAAATCTTTGCATTCAATTCTCTGTAAGCACTATAGAAAATCAACAAGTATAAAGCAAGTTGGTATAGTTGTACCAAAGTTCCTATGTCAGTTTCTTCCTTCCTGGGTCTCCATAAAAAAACAAACAAACAGAAGATATCCCCTCATTATACTTGGAGTTTAATTTCAAGTGACTAAGAAATAGTAGTATTTCACAACTGGAAAATACAATAATAACCAAGAAAAACGTGACTATTTAAAAAGCACACATTTCTCAAACAGTAATGAACAGCAATTTTTTTCAACAACTATTAAGGCACATTTTACAACAAAATATATAACATTTATAAAAAAAAAAAAACTAACAAGAAATCCTGTAATGCTATAAACTCTAGCAATAAAGTGAGATAAGATTATGGTTTAACTGCTGATAACTTTTTATTGCTGTAATAAACTATGATCCTCAAAAGAACTTTCTCCTCATGTAACAGAACAGTAAGCTAGGGTCAGTTTGCTGATAGTACTAAACAGCAATCATTTGATTCGAGACCCAGAACAGCATAGATTACTAGCAAATGTGCGCCTCGTATGTAACACAGTTCCCCACCCCAAACAACTTTTCAATACTAATATAAAAACAAAAGACATTACAGAAAAAAATTGTAATCTGTCTGCTAATTACAGGAAATAGTCAACCTACAGTTTCTTAAAGACAATCTTTAAAGATACAACTTAGGCATACTTACCATAAGCACAATAACTACACTGCATCCTATTCCTGAGCAAACCCTTCCCTTATAATATAAAGGATAAAATGTTCTTTTCTGACAAGTCACTTCCCAACACATTTTAGTCACTAAATGCTCTTGTGTGTACTGACATCCCCATCTGCTGGAACATAAGTTCCTTACTGTTAAAAATTCTTAACGACAAAAAGGTTGCAGTAAAGATTTTCCAAATACATAGAAATACAGCTTCAAAACTTCATTTCTACCAAGGAGGTTTGTCTACCTCATACAACTTTAAAAGTGTAAAGAACTTTCACTGTCACTAAAAACTCTTCTCCAGATATTTTCCTTCAGTCTAAGATCTAAAGCATTAGTCTAAAGAGAAAACATTCTCCTTTTAAAATACAGTGTGGATTACACACACAAGGCACGCATATACGCATACACACACTTCTCATTTTGAAAGATATTTGTTCTCCTAATCTCTGCTGGGTTTAAGGTAAAAAGCTACTTTAAAAGTACAATAAAAGAACTTATACAGTAAATGTTGACATCAAAAAGTGGATGGTTAAGGTTTACTACTAAAAAAAGGAAAACACTACACATAAAAGCAAAACAAACTAGAAATGACAATAAACATACATTTGTTATATGTAAAATGAGTAAGACAATTTAAATATATGTAGTGGTTTGCAGATTATTTTGATTTTGGGAATATCTCCGATACGCTATAGTAACTAATTATATCACCATGGAGAATGTTATTGGGGGCTGCAGCACTGGCTCAGTAGTTAAGAGGCTTCTCTTCCGGGGGACACAGATGGCGATTCCCATCACTCATATGATGATTCCAAACTGCAACTCTAGTCCAGGGGGTCTAACACACTCTTCTGGCCTCCATGTAGCAAACAGACACACATACAGGCAAGATAAACAAACATAAAATATAATTTTAAAAATATTACTTTGGTGTGGAAAAAAGAATGACAGAATTGTGATAAAACTAAACCAAAAATGCAGATGCACACTGACTAACTTTAAAATGAATAGTACCTACCTGTACCCAGAGGAAATAGATTGAAAATAATCTGACACCAACAATGATGAATATTGTTTGCACCTAACTAGTCTGTAACACCATTCAGAATGGAAAAGAACCTTAATGAAAAGACCAGTTTTACAAATGAAGCAGAAAACAGAGTAGTTGAGGAATATACAAAAAGCAAAAAAATTCCAATAGACAAAAGAGCCAATCTGATTATCCCTGACCACAACTTTTATCCCTATGAAATCCATGCACTTAATAATGATGAGTATAAAAGTCACATCTGAGCAGCTAACAAATCTATGGCTAAATAATGAGCTTTCCCAATAGGATTTTATTTCAAATAATAATACCTACCCTATTATTCAAAGTTCAACTTTTCAAAGACTACCAAGATGCTGGTTGAAAGAATATTAGAGTAATAAAAGCATCATGGTGGACGTTCTCGTAAAATGAATTCAGGCAGATTAGCAGCTGTTAACCATAGTATAAATGGTTCATAAAGCAAACCTAAGGCTGAGTTAGGTTCTGATCAAAACAAATAAAACCTTAGTTTTACAGAAGGGACCACCCAGACTCTTGCCTCTGCACTCTAATCCAGATAACAATCTGAGTCTCACCAACAGTGAAACTATTGTCTCTACTGATGTGATACAATGTAAAGAACACACCACCACCTCTGGTATATTCCAAACATGCTATTCTTCAACCTGCTTTACCTTTTAAATCTAACTTCCTAAACCTAGTGAGGTGGTAGCACTCATATAATTCCTATGTTTGAGGGCAGAAGGATCACAAATTTGAGGCCACTCAAACACTACACACACAGTAAGTTCAAGGGTAGTCTGATATACAAAGCAAAGACCTGGTCTTAAACATACAAAACAAATACAAAATTATAAATATGTATATAGACATAATTTCCAACACAGTAAGTATAAAAAGAATAAGAAACAACTGCTCAATAAAGAAGTTCAAGTTGATGCATTTTTTTAAAGTTGTTTCCAAATTTTAATAGATTTAAAATTATAAAAAGATTCAACTATTTGATTTGGACATTGCAGGAATAAAGAACACTCCAGATGCAACTACAGAAATCTGAGTAGTGAGTCTTTTGTTAATGTAGTATCACTAATAAAAAAAATTAATTTTGAAAGATAAAACTTTAAGAATGGATTATCAATGTATCTCTACCGTATTTTAATCAATACTGACAATTCAGTTAAGCAGAAGTAACACATATCAGCAAAGTAATGTTCAAAAAATCTCATTATGCTTGCTAACACAGATTTGATTTAATACATGACATCACAAAAGTTTCTTCCTTCTTTTCAACTTTCATTTTAAAAAATTAAAAAGTGCAATTTTTGTCAGGCAGTGGTGTTGCAATGCCCGCCTTTAATCCCAGCACTCAGGAAACAAACACAGATGGATCTCTTAAGTTTCAGGACAGCCAGGGATACAACAGAGAAACCCTGTCTCCTCCCCACCCCCCAAAAAAGCCCACAACTTAAAACAATTAAGTTCAATTCTCTCTTTTTTTTTTTGGTTCTTTTTTTCGGAGCTGGGGACCGAACCCAGGGCCTTGCGCTTCCTAGGCAAGCGCTCTACCACTGAGCTAAATCCCCAACCCCTCAATTCTCTCTTAAGTGATCAAAATTGGGCTGAAAACAACACACGCACACACACAGGCACGCATGCACGCACATGCACACACACACTCACTTTTCTGACATGATAAAATACAATGTCAGAGCATTTGTCTAAACAGAAAAGTATCTTTGAAGTTTGCAGAAGAGGGCTTATGTACTATGAAGCTTTGAGTTCCCCAGTCTTGTCCAGAAAGGAATCGTAATAAGTCAACCATATACAAATGCTTAACCTTCCACCCTGATTCTATATATCTATATGACGTGTTTTTATTAGCTTATGCACAAGTTCACTATGACATACCCAAAAAGTCCAAAACTTAAGAATTCCTGGAATAAAATTCAACTATCAAGTCCAGTATGTAGAAGCACCACAATCCAGTCCTGATTTTGCCTACTCTCTAAACTTCACTTACTCTGCAAGCATTTGCCATTCCAACTAACCAACTAATCAATATGCATGTTCTAAGAAAAGCTTGTATCCTGCCATCACCAGTCCTCATCCTTCTTTTCTTCCGGGGTCTTTCTTGTTAGACAGCCCTGGCTGGCCTAGACCTTGCTATGTATATCAGGCTAACTTTAAACTCAGGCATGTACCACTGTGTACTAATACAGTAGCACCTTCTGACTACCTTTCTGACTGCCCCCCCTTTGTCCTAGAGCATACCTTCCCACTCACTTCATTCCAGACTACCAAGACCAGGTTACACTACTCAAGAAGGTCTACTTAATTAACACTTCAGGTCTGTACCTGTAAACTACCAGTTAAGGATTCTCAAGAACATAAAACTAATAGTTAAAGCACCTTCCTCTGCCTTTCCGGTTTCTCTACCAGATTATTCCTACCAGAAGAAACTTAAAAATACTGATAGAAGAAGACTTCTCATATGAGCAATCTTTTGTATCTTATATCCTCAGAATAGACAGACTTTGCTTAGAAAAGGAGTTTATTCTATTTGTAAGAATAAAACAAATGATACAGCATTTGCTCAGCATGTATGAAGCTCTAGGTTCAATTCTTAGCATACAACTGTATCTAGGTAATAAAATTACTTTGCACAAAGAACTAAGACTTCTACTTCAAGGGTTTTTTTTTTTTTTAATATAATTACAAATGAACAGTCACTCACCCTCCAGAAACTGGTATAGGAAATAGGATGTAGTAACTAAATGCGGCACACCTAACTCCCCAGCTCACAATCATCGAGACTCTGAAACCTGTGGGTCATGACCACTGGAGATGGGAAGACCCTTTCACAAGGACCACGTATCTAATATCCTGCATATTTACGATTCATAACAGTACAAAATTAGTTATGAAATAGCAACAAAATAATTTTATAGTTAGAGGCCACCACCACATGAGACTATAATATTAAAGGTTGACAGCAGCTGCTTTATAGAGTGTCATTCTTAGTTACCTCCCTGACTTAAAAACAACAAAAACAGAGAGAGCTATGCCCCACACAGATCTAAAGGTGAAGCAAACTTACCTTCCTGGCCTGAATCACTTATCAGTGTTAAGCCTCTATATTAAATCTTCTAATGAAAAATACTGCCTTCCTCTGAGTGGTTACTAAAAATAACAGTAATAAAAATAGCAACACTGGTAAATGAACACTGAATTCATTTGTATAACAATATTTTAAGAACTGGGGCTCTATCCTTTGGTTACAGAAAAGTTCAAGTAAATTTAAATCCTCCAAACACACCTTTGATTTCTCACTTTTAGAATAACTGACCCCTCCCCCAAAAAAAGGTCTTATTTTTAGCTATTTTAAGAATATATATTCTAGCTCCAAGAAGTTGACCAGCATTTGTTAAAGTCCAACATAGCACAGAACTGGCAAAATTGCTTCCATCTTCCTTCTGTTCACACAGGGAGGCTCTAACAGTTTTCCAGTGTGTGGAAATACATTGTAATTCTCTTCTTCTCAGTCTACTTGCATGAGTGGCACATCATAAAACAAGTCAGCATACAGAATGAAGGGCCATCTCTACAACAACGAGCTTTGTGATAAGGGCAAGTCCCCACCCTCTCTAGACTGCTATGTCTACATTTTCTGGTCTCAGGTCCTAACAGTTCTGAATATGATCACTTGATTTGCACTAATTTTCCCTCCACTAAGACTTATCCAAGAAATGTCTTTCTTGGTGTTATTTCTATATTCTCTTCCACAATACCTACGAGACGATTTTTGAAACTGAGTAAATAGTATGACATTGAAGTTTAAGATCCACAGTATTTTTAATTTTTACTTGTTTTATGTGTGTATGAGCATTCTGGCTTGCACATGATATACTATACGCTGTGTGAATGTGCGTGCCTAGTGCTCAAAGAGGCTAGAAGAGGATGTCAGATGCCCCTGGGACTGGGGTTACAGATGGGTGTGAGCCATCATGTGGGTGCTGAGAATTAATCCTGGTCCTCTAGAAGAGTAGCCAGCTCTCAACTGCTAGACCATCTCTCTAGCCCTTAAAATTCTGTACTATTTTTCCTAGGTATGCTCTTAAGACTGTAACAAATATGTTTGCTGGATTTTGTCCTATGTATTTCAAATCATAAACCTAGCTCCCAATAACTTGCTACTGACCAAGCTGATTGTGCCCCTGACTCTATAATAATTTGGTTTTGTACTAAAATCCAGAACAAGGCTTAAAAACCTGAACCTTTACAATCTTGGGCCCAGCAGATTAATCACTACCTCCACAACCTGCTTCCTGTCTTCCCTCTAAGTTCACCAGCTCCACTATGCTGGCCAGCACTCACCTGGTGTCTTCCTTTACAGACCCACAAGCACTCTCAAGCATGCATTCTTCTTGTATCATGCCCACAAAGGACCATTTTGTGGAATTACCTGCCTTTTCATGTTTTCTCCTAGCACTCTACTCCCTTTGGACAGGATCTAAAACAACCTGAACTAGACAATTCTTTCATAAAAATAACAGTAATGACACAAGGCCTATATGTTGATTTTAAGAGCAAATGGCTAAAAAACTTACCTACATAATTCTAAAAATGTTAAAACTTACAAGGACTAATATAAGCACTGACATGTTTCTGTGTATTGATGGACATTTGGACATAATGACAGAAACAACCCTAAATAAGCAAAGGAATTTTATACTTCTAATTCCTACCCTTATCTATGGTAATAAAGTAAAATCAATATTAAACACAGAATAACTACTACATATATATTACAAAGGGAGGGGGATAATTTTTATTGGATTTTTTTAATTTACATTTCAATGTTATCCCCTTTCCTGGTTTCCAGTCCATAAACCCCTTATCCCAGCCCCCCTCCCCCTGTGAGGGAGATTTTTTTTTAAGGAAAGAAAATGCATTTACCTTTGTTCTCTAAGAGTCCAAAGCTTTCACTGATTATTACAAAACTGCTTTATGTGTTTAAAGTATTAGTGTTTAATTTCACTTCTATATTGTGATTAAAAGCATTTAAAGAAAAACTAGAATTCAAAAGGAATGTAAGTTGATGTGATTTTAAATTTAAACATCAAAGTGTCTGTTACAAGTTGAGATGTACACATGGAGTGAATCACTTCTAAAAGGCATACAGAAATAATCAGATCTAAGTTCCAATGGTGATAACTGCGTAAGTAGCACCAGACAGAAAATGGTTTGTATTCATAAACTTTTTCCCTAATAAAGCCACACTAAGATGACAAACTATACTAATTTTAGTATTTATGCTTATTTTGTTTTTATATTAAATGAAAATGATGCTGAAAAATCATTCCTTGGACATTAAATAAGCAATGAGTCCTCCAAAATGAAAAAAAGGCCAATTTTTAAAAAAGTATAGGGGCTGAGGATTTGGCTCAGTGGTAGAGCAGTTGCCTAGCAAGCGCAAGGCCCTGGGTTCGGTCCCCAGCTCCGAAAAAAAGAAAAGAAAAAAACAAACAAACAAACAAAAAAAAGTATATACATTTCCTAAAAGAGATCATTGCAAAGGGGGAAAACCCTGCATTTAAAATCCCTACTGTATTGCCTTAATGTCAACTAAATGGAGAAAAATGAAATCATCAAGTTAGTCATGCAAAGAAAGCAGCACATGGTTCTAATCATGACCTCCTAACATGGATCCATTTCATCCATCCCGCACCCTTAAAATAGATTCTTAGCTATCCCCACAACAGTTGACATACTAGGAGCAGAAAGTTGCTCAGTGTCCTATCTTCTGCGTTATTAACAAACAAAACCAATATTCCATTTCAGACAGAAAGGGATAACTTTTCCTTATAACAGCATCATCAAACAAACTGATTCTCTCAAACCAAAGTACAGGTCCTATGATTATTAAAAGCTGTCCATATAATCAAATAGTTTAATTCTCTTAGTACCAAAAGCAAAAGAAACTAAAAGAAAACTATACATCTAAATACAGCAGCTGAAAAAGGTGTTTCTTAACCCTGCTTTATAAAGGGTCTTCAGCAACAAGGGGTTATACTAGTCAGATTTTTGTCACAGGACTTTGTTTCCCTTTTAGATACTAAAAACTACTTGATCTAATGGGAAACTAGTGAGACTCCAGGACAGAGAGAGATGGGGTCATAATTATCAGAGATGTATAATGTTCAAACCACCTAAAAGGGCAAAGACTGATCTGGGACAGCTCTGAAGGTCCCTATCATCGAACACACCCACTCTCATGCAAATCAGAATTTTTATTTTAACATTCTCATACTTATCTCAGAAAAGGCAATGATAGCAAACATACCAGGAAATGTGACTCTCGAAGACCTATTTCTACTATAAACTTAGCTGTGCTGCTGTTTAACAGGACAACCTTAACTATACAACATAGTGAAGCTCACCACCCCACCTCTGGAGCAATGCAGTGCACATGCAGAATCAACGTGCAAACGACTGCCTCCTTAGACTCACACAGAGCTGTGCTAGCTCCTGAGGAGCATACTGGAGAGAACTGGTGAGAAGTAGCAGCTTATTACAACTCCGAATGGATTACTAAAGCAATGCCTTAGCTCTTAAACAAATTAACTACCCCTTAAGTAAAGTATGCTTGACACAAATAATAACTACTGTCAACAATGTTTGCTTTTTAAAAAAAGAAAATCTAAAAATTTAGCAAAGTGTAAAAAACCTAGGTCCTCTCAGTATCTATGGTCATACAAAGTTTTAAGCCAGTGTTTATGGACAAAACAAGTTTTCTCAAAAAGAAAATAATTAAAATTTGAGAAATGACAGGGGTATGACACATGCAACAATGAACACATTCTCAAAGGTAAACATAAATAGCAAAGCCAATTTTAATTAAAAATCATCTCAGTTTTAAAGAGCAGGAAATTTTATGAAAAAGGGTTATCAAAAATAAAAACATTTTTAAACCATCCATGCAGAATCTAACATTTGTTTACGTTTCCTGAATTATAAACTAGTTTTCCTTACAGCTTCCATAAAAAGTTTCAGACTGCCCTTTTTCACCAAACCACATTCTCATTTTCATAGAAGCAGCCTCCCTCCCATAATCCTGCCTAAAGAATTAAAACTGGAAATGCCATGTTCATGTATCACATTCTTGCTTTTCACTACTTGTTATTTGTCTGTTATTTACTGCTGCACAACTATCTTCGATATTAAATTGCAAAATGTTTATTTTTTTAAAAATGCTTTGTATTCAACTACTCTAACAGTTTTGTTTTCATTACAAAGAAATGTCTTTAAGATAATCTGTGTAACTTTATCCCAGGGATGGTAAAGAGGTTCAGTTAAAATCCTAAGAGAAAGTAGTTTGAGACCTACATTCTATTTGTAATCTTCTGCTCACCTCTAGTTAAACAATCCTTTAAATCTTACAAGTATTAACTCAAGTTATAGCTTTTATTTAGGAACTGCTCTGGCCTAAAATATATTGTTAACTTTAAAAAACCTATCCTGCTAAAGATACTATGAAAGACTGACACAACTCACAAGCAGAATTAACAGCCAACAACACAAGGACTGATTTACCTAAGTTAAGGACTATAGGCTACTTTCTTTAAGCCAGCAAGAAACAATATACAATTTCTGTATCATTCAAGTTTTAACGAGTAGAAAAACCAACATACCTCATTCCCAAATTTGTTAACTAACCAAATGGAAATTCTCGAATAGGAATCATATTAAAGGTTCACTGCTGGAAAAGAATTTTTAAAATAAAATTGCTAAATAGTCCCATTCAAAGTTTCTAATTATCAGAGAGCATTTTATTACCACTGAACAGTTTAATCCCTAAAGTGAAACTTAGTTTTATCTGAATGTAAAAGTAAATTTTCTTCCAAGCATTACAGACAAAGGAAAATGTAATCCCTAACCACAAACAGAAGTCATGATTAATTTGTTTTGGACAATGAGAGGCCACAAGGGGTAAAGGACAAGTTGCCAATTTTCACAATTAAGTCATCTACCAAGAAAATTACGATGCCCTTAAGAAACCAGTATTTTCAAGTCAAATTAAATTTACAGTAAGACTAACAAGTAGAGTCAAAAGCTTATGACACACTAAGGACGAGTCCCTTTCTTGCAAGCTTCTCTGGTCTGAGGAAAACAATCACAATCCCTAGTCAATTTGCTGTCTCCCGTAACATCCAAGTCATCTCTACACTGACCTGATGCTGAGATTCCGGAGTACAAATGGACTACGGTGAAGATGGAGAAAACATGAAGAGGAGACACCAGACATTACTTTCAATATTGTTATCCTAAACTAGCTGTCTTCTACATTTGAAACCCAAAGGGATTACTATTTCTAACCAAGAGAAATAAGCCTGTGCAGAAATGACATAATTGAAATTCCTCTAGTTGAAAGACTTATGTCAATCTCGAATTAAGGCAGTTATTTCTGATCAAGCTGAAAGAGAACCACTTGAGCAGCCTTTACAACTAATTTAAAAAAACTCCTACTAGTTTTCTTTATAGCATATCCAAACTTTTTATAAGCTCCACTAAGTCACTTGAGTATAGGAAGCATTTTAAGAATGTGTTTTAGTTCATTTTAAAGAAATTCTCCCTTGATTGAAGTTTTAAAAACTAAATTTTTCTTCAGAAATTTGATACTAATAGCACAAAAACCAATGCCAAGGAAGAAATATCAATGTACTAGGTGTTTTCACTCTAATCACATTTGTGGATTACAAATGAAGTCATCCAAAAATTTAAGTTTCAACTGCACCTAATATAGGTCAGATTATTAAGCAGACTACCCATTTTGTTCCAAACATTTCCAAGGTTAAAAAAAAATAACTGGCGCCCCTTAGCGCTCACTTTTGGAAATACTCAATTTAAGAGCTCCAGCTTTTTTTTTTTTTTTTTTTTTTTGGACATTCCAGAAAGTTTTCTGCCTCCACAATTTTTCAAATGCCAACACAAAAAAGAAAGGCAAAAACCCTTAAAGGGGCAGCTCAAGTTTTCTCCAAGGCAATTTAATACTAACAAATATGCTAACCCAACAGTAAAAAAGGCCTCTTTCAATGTGTTATGTTATGTTCATGGGTAATAGCTGAATAGCTGAATGTTTTCTGTTTTAAATAGTGCCCAAGGCTCCCCACCCAACAGAAGCTCTTAAAATAGTTCTTTAACCATCTTTTAGCTCGGAGTCTTTTGTTCTTCCCTGACACGCCAGCTCCCTAAGCACAAGATAGCCCCAACAATTCTGAAATTTTTCGAAATTCTTCTAAAGATCCTAAAATCCATGTTCATCTGTCCAACATAGTTTTCCGCTTCCTTTAAACAGTCCACTCAGAGACTTTAAAAGAGAAGACAGAAAGTACTCGCTATTCGATTTTCAAAACAGACTTGTTGGTCCTATCCTCCCCCCACCCCGAACCCCGCCCCGGGCGTCCACATAAACCCACAGCTACTGGAAACTAACACTCCAGATCGCTGTTGTGAGAAGTTCCTAAAGAATTCCACAGCTAACCAGCATTAATCTTCCAGTCAGTCTTTGCTCCCCACAACGCTCCCAACTCGGCTTCTGCAAACTTCTGCTCTATTTTATCCCCGTCTTTTCAAACTTCCAGCTCCCCGCCCTGCAAACGCAGGCGGCTACGCCAGGAGCGAACCCTCCGCCCCAGTTCTTCCGAACTCGGATTCCGTTCAGGTCTGTCATCGCGGTATTTCGTACTCCTCCCCCCACCACCACCACCACGGACTAAAAAAAAAAAAAAGTGAAGTTAAACTCCCAAACAGTTCTCGCTTCCCCAAACAAAAGGACAAAAAGTGCTCTGCTCTGTCATTTCGTCCTCGCCTTCGGGCCACATAAGCACTACTTTTCCGTACCCTACGTAATTCCTGAATATCTCGGGGTCCACTCGGGTACTGCGGGCCACACAACTCCACCGAAACGAGCCCGCTAAGCTGGGGCCCCGCGGGCGAGACCAGGCGGAGCTCGGGGACTCGCGTGGCCCGGCCGGGGCGGCCAGGATGGCCGGGATGGCGGGGGCCTAGCCAGCCCCGCCGTCGGGAGCCGGCCGCAGCCCCCAGCCCCGCGTGCTCCCGGGTCCGCCCTCAGGCCTGGCCCGGCCCCGGCCCCGGCCCGGTCCCCGCCGCGAGCCGCCCGCGCCGCCTTTGCGCCCGCCCGCCCCCTGCCATCCCGGGCCGCCGCGCCGGGGCCGGGCACCTCACCTTCGTCCAGCAGCCGCTCGAGGTGGTTGAAGATCCCGCAGAAGTTGGGCAGGCTGCTCATAAGCTTCTTGTCGTTCATCAGCTGCATCAAGTAATCTGGGGTGGGCTTCGGCTTCTCCTTCGTTTCCATTTCCCCGACCATATTCCAGGCTCCGCAGCTCACTCCGCCCGCCGCCGCCGCCGCCGGAGGAGAGGAGGGAGGGGCGGGGCGAGCCCGCCGCCGGCCGCTCAGGACACTGCGTCCTGCTCCGCGCCGGCTCCCGCTCCGGCTCCCGCGCCGAGCCCCGGGCGGCCGGCTCCGCGCGCCTGCCCGCCCCCGCAGGCACTTTCGCCCGGCCAGACGCGCCGCGGCCGCTCCTCGGCCGCCCGGCGCAGCTCCCCTCGCGAGGCCGGCGGCGGAGGCGGGTCTCAGGCCGAGCGCGGCGCGGGGCCGCTGCGCCGCGAGGGAGCCGGGGCCGCTCGTCGGCCGGTCGCGCCGCCTGCGCCGAAGCTCGCGAGTCTGCGGTGCGGTCCGCCGCGGCGCTCCGCGTTGCCGCCGCCGCCGCCGCGCCTCCGACTGCGCTCCTCCTCTTCCTCCGCGGCTCTCCTCCTCCTCACTCACTTGGCGGCGGAGTTCGCCTCCAGTTCAGGCGGCGCAGCCGGCGGCGGCGGGGGAGGGGCGCGGGCAGGGCCGGGGGCGGCGGCGGGCGGGCCGCGCAGGGCGGCCGTTACAGGGGCTGGGCGCGCCCGCCCCGCCGCCGCCCCTGGCCCGCTCGGGCGGGACGGCCGGTGCAGGGCCCGGCCGGGGCGAAGAGGACGCGCGCCGGCGGTGGCCTGCGCGGGGCCGGGGTCGCGGCTGAGGGGGGGACGCGGGCGGCGGCACTGGCTCGTCGGCGCGCTGTTGCTGAGGCGGCGGGCGCGGTCGGGCGCGGCGGCTGAGAGGAATCCCGGCGGGACTCTCCGCGACGCGCAGAGCTCGCCGCCGCCCGGGCCTCGCGTCCGCGCGCGTTACTATAGTTTGGTTTTTTTTTTTTTTAAACCTCTTCGTCCACCTTCCTCGCTACCCCTCAAAAAAAAATTTTTTTTTTTTAACGTCCTGTTGCTTCACTGGGGACTCTCGGGTGGGCGTCACGTGTGCCGACACGTAGCCGTGAGGCTGAGAGCGCGTGCGCGCGTCGAGGGCTGTGGCCACGCCCCTTCCGAGGGTCGCTCCGCCCCACCGGGCGGAGAGCGCGCCGTAGGGGGGAGGGGCGGGCCTGGAGCGCGCCTGCGTGGGGGTTGGGGAAGTGGGGGAACGATGGCCTGCGGACCGAGAAGCGGGGCGGAACGGTTCTGGCGCGGCGCCCACCTGGCGGGGCGAGGGACCCGACCGTCGGATCGCTTGGGGTGCTAGGTGGCGATGGACTGAGTCGGCGTAGGCGCCTGCACCGCAGTGTCTTCCGCGGTGGGGACTCCAGCGAGGTTTCCCCTGGAGCCAGCGCCACGCGTGACGGGCCTCGCATCGCCGTGTGCTGCGAGGCGGCCCCGGACCGTGGGCGGAGATGGCACACGCGTGCGCACCCACGGGCGGGCGGGCTCTGTTCCATGCGGCGTGACGCGCGGTTCCGTTATCCTCACCGCAGGTTACAGTCCGGAGGTGGAGGCGGTGGCTCCTCGGCGGCGCGGCCGCCCGCAGAAGAAGCCCGTGTGAGCACACATTCGGGAAAACCAAGTAGTCAACACCTATTTCTACCTATTTGACAAAAATAAATAAATAAACGAAAGGCAGTGGGCCAGAAAAGGTGCTTCCTATGGGGGTGAGGGAGTTCTGACGGTTACATTTGTTTCGGAAACAATGTTCTGAATTGCAGCAATGAAGTCCTGTGATTTATAGAAGCTGTCAGTCACTAAATCTGCATCATCCCTGTTTTGTTGCAAGTTCTTTATAACGTGCTCCATTAAAATGTAGACAGGATTGTCAAATTAACCATTTTGAGAGTTGGCCCTGGCTATAATTTTCTGTGAATCATCTCACTGTATTTTAAATGTGAACGTAAGCAGCGTTGTCGAATTGCTTTTGTTTTTTTTAAACTGCTTTACACAAATTCTAAAGAGCATTCCGAAGTTTGTGTGGTGCCAAAGGTATTTAAAGCAACTTTACTCTTGATTTCATTTAAAGACTACAGTTCGAGTTGGTTTTGGTTTTGGTTTTCTCGTTTATTAAATTAATAGAGCAAATGATGGACAAAGTTAACGTGTAATTGAAGTAACTTGAATTTTTCAACAATGAGTAGTTCTAGATTATTCACCTAGTTATCTCTTTAAACAGTAAATTATGTAAAAGCATGGAATAATTTGATTAAAAAAGCTGTTACTACGTTTTCTAAGTGTTGCTTCAAAACCTAGAAAAATGAGAAGTTTGTTCCTTGTATATTATTAAAAAAATATTTTGTCCCTGAATTATTTTTCATTGTCTGTGCTTGTGCAAGCAATGTCCCCTTTGTAAGTTGATACACTTATAGGGCTTGTGCTAACTGCTCTACCTCTGTAGCTCAGTCAGTCACAACAGTCCTGGGCCTGAGGTAATACTGGCATCCCCGATTTGTACATAAGAGGAAACCCCTGAAGAGGAAGAGGTAAATGGAATAATTTACCCAGCACTATATAGCTAATAAGTCCTGCTGGCTGACCCATAAGTCCAACCACTTTTTATAATGTAGTTGAACCAAAAATAACTGTCAGGCAATATTCATTCACCATGACTTAATCCCTGGTGAACCCATCATTTGGAAATAGTTGCCATTTGGTGCATTTTCAAGTACATGTGGATCTTGTCCCTACTTACTTTTCCTGATTTCTCAGGTAAAGAAAAAATATCCTAAGAGTTTACCAAGACCTGCTAGGCCCCAAGAGATCTGGTCCCCTGCATGTTGCTGGCTCAAGCTCACTAGATGGACTCCTGGTCTCCCTGAAATCTGCCTTGACCTCTACACACGCTTGGCATCTGTAGGACTCTGGGCCTGGTATCTCATTGGAAATTTTTTTCTATCTGCCCAAAAGCCCCACTCCAGCTCCCAGGTGTCACCTCTATTTTTTGTTAAATTTGTAATTCTTTCTGTCACATTTCCTCATGCCATGTCAGCTCTGTGGGTCAGCGTGTTTGCCATCAGAGTAGACTTGAAGGTTTTTAGAACTCCTAACCCCATCAACAACACTTGTGTAGGCTCTCATGACTTGCATGTTCGAAAAGAAGTGTCATGTGCTAGTTTGCATGCCTGAGGTTCAAATTCTTACCTGGCTCATTTCCTTCAGTGCTCCCCCAACACATAGGGAAGGAGGCAGGAGTAGCCATATTTGAGGGAAGAGATGGTTGGCTGCCTAAGAACAGTTTAGTGGCTGGTGGAGGCAGTCCAGGGCTGTACAGCAAGTGCATCTACAGCCTTTGGAGTCACTGACCTTGCCCAGGTACTCATCTATAGGCTCCCACCTTTTTCTCCCTCACACTCCTTCTTCACGCTGTGGACATGTATCAATCCGCACAACACAGTGTAGACTACAAAGTCTGTTGGAATGTGTACCTCCAGGCTTATAGATCCTTCAGTTCTGTTATTATAGACATTTTAATACAGTTTCAAAATGAGTAGGATAAGTATACATGAAGATATATACACCAGGTATATGAAGATCCTTGTAATAGCTCTTTCAGTGAAAACTCCTACCATCTATTAACAATAAAACTGGCTCTTCTCTCTCACACTAATTAGCTAGGAGTGGAAATGGGCTTCCTGTTCAATTTCATTGGCTCTAGGAGTTTACTGCATCTCTCGACATTTAGAATAAGAACTTACAGTATTCCAAGCACTTCCGCCTTTATCATCATAGAGTTTCTACAAGAACTAAAACTTCACATTCGGTGTTTAGTGGTTTTTCTCATTCCAATACTCTTTTAAAGAAATAATTTAAGTTATAAAATTTCTTTAAGGAGGGATGGGGGAAATCTAGGTATGTTTTGTAATTAACTCCACAAAACGTTTGAGTATCTTCCTAAATGGTAAAATGGTTTATCGTCAGAGCATTGGAAATGATCTGGGGACTCTGGTCATCTTCAAATGTGAAACTTGGATGTTTGTAGATTGGACCCCAGAGAGTTTTTTTTTTTTTTTTTTGGTGTGTGTCTGTGTGGGTGCAAGCATGTGTATGCTGCACTGTTGTCTTTTGTTCGTTTTTAACGCAAGAGTTCGGTCCAGTAGTCCTCTCGATAAAGCGTGTTTAGATCTCCAAAGGTGAGGAGCCCAGCTCCCTGGGCTGCTGGGCTGTGATTTGTGCTGCCTTTAGAGGGCTAATGTGTTCTTTCCAGATGTAGCACCAGCATCCAGCTTCAACCCCTGCCCAGCAGTTAAATATTAACCGGTAGTGTAAGGTTTCTGCTCATTTGACCCTAAATGAAACTGGAGAGGTAGAAACACTCAGAGCAGGATGCAGGCCCTCGTGCCATGTAATTTAACCTTCTCATTCCACATTTAGACAGATCTTCAAGTAAAAAATAACTATTAATTATAGGACTGCGACACTGAGCTTCAGATGCACTCTGTTTTGACCGATTTCCATACTGACTCACAGCATTAATTTCAGTAGCGCTCCTCTGGATTGGGGTAATTTCATGTTTTGTTCTGTTTTGTTTTGTTTTGCTTTTGTTTTTTTCTCCTCAGGATCTAGACACCTCAGAACGAGTGAGTGATTAGGTTATTTTACTATGTTCAACAGATACCATTTGGTTCAGTGTGTTAACTTTAAACAGCTAATGTGGGTAAACATTTTATAAGCAAAGGATATGACTACTTATGTCATCCCCAGACATTTAATCAAATGCCATTATCGGTACTACAGCTTAGAGGCTGAATGTGTTTTCCTGGTAATTGTGGCATATGTGACTTCTAAACTGAATTTCCAGAAGGTCAGTGTGAGACTTCACAGAAGTCCTCTGGGGAGTCAGGCACTTCGGTTATTTCAGTCCACACTGGCGCCCTGAGTTGATAATTACCTCCATTTTACAATGGAGACAGTGAGGTTCACAGAGTAATGCAACTGGTCCCTGAGTCAGTCAACCCTAGAGACAGGATTCACATCGGACCTTCAAAGTCAGTGCCTAGACCTGATGCTGGCCCTTAACGTAAGTTAAATTAGAATGCCCCGGAACTGTGGTCTTTTTTTCCCCCCCTCAGTATTGTCTCTTATCCGTGATGTGATATCTTTTAAGTATTAAGCTCTTGTATCTAATAGTGTGGTGGTGCACAAAGAAAACATATCTGCTAGTGGCTGCTGGGGAAGGGAGAGTCAAGATTGGTTGCCTTGCTGAGGTAGATAGTCCCAACTCAAGAGAAGGTAGGCAGCATTAACTGGGCTTGGTAAGTTATTTGTTTTTAAAGAGAGAGAGGACAAAAATGTTGTAGATTGTCCTGATGCTGTTTGTATTCCGATGTTAATTAAGCTTCCTCAAGAGCCCCCCCAACACACACACACACACACACACACACACACACACACACAATGCATCAGGTGCTCGGGTGATCTCATGTGAAGCTTCTCCCCATTTTAACTGGTCAATAAAGGCTAGAGCCTGTGATTGGCAATGGAGGGGAAAAGTGGGCCGGGAGGTCTTTGAGAGTGAGGGCAGGTAGAGAGGAGAGGGGACAAGGGAAGGAGAGAAGACAGAAGAGGAAGGAAGCTGTGACGGAGCAGAACCACCTACCCAGGAGAAGGCACAAGTCGCAAAGGGTCTCATGGCCGGGGAATGAGTGAGTGTAGTATTAGAGCTGCCCAATCTAGGCTTATAGCTTATAATTACAGTAACTGGATCGCATGCCTTTTATACGGGGTTATTAGGGTTGGAAATTCTAGCTACACATAAAAGTGAGAGAGGGACAAGTTCAGGGAGTCGGTAGAGAGCAGATGGGGTGGATAGGATCAATATACATTGTATCCGTACACCAAAGTATCAAAGAATAAGCCTTTGTTTAACTACCTTGCCCACTCCAAGTGTATAAAATTCCTAGGGGCTCTTTCCTAACAAGTTGAAAGCCTGAGACAGTAACTCAGGGTATCTGGAGCTTGGACTAGAGGAACTCTTTAAGTCTTGAAGTTCCAAAAGTTTCTGGCTGTGCATAGTCCTCACAGAGAAGAACAGACAGACGTCTATTGTTTAGTTTCTGTGCTGGGTAGCCCTATACCCAGATGACATAGAGACGCCTCTGAAGCCTTCATCTGTTGGGTTGAGGACCGAACCCAGAAGCAGAGCAACTTGCCTACCTGGCAGGAACTCCAGGGTCCGATCCCCAGTACTGCAAAACAAAAACTCCAATTTTGTACTCCAAAATCTTTTGTAAAATATCTAACTGCTTTCGTTTCCCTCCGATGTATAATGCTTTGGGCTGGAAGCCTTCTGTGTTTTAGATTTTGCAAAACCAAATTTCCCACCGAACGCATTACAACTTTACAGCATTCTAACGAGAGCAAACAGAACACTAAGACCCTTCCTGGAGAAACTACAAGCAGAACAGGGAGATTGGACTCCTTGGGGGTGGGGGAGGGGGCTGAGCTCCATTCCCTTCTGTTCTCTTGCCCTCTTCCAACAGCTTCTCTGAGTAAATGAAAGGCAAAGGCCAAGACCACCTAGGCAAATCTGAACCCTAAGTGGGGAGCAGTTGGGAAGCAGGTCACAGCAGCTTCTGGAAGTCCAAAAGGTTTCTCTGCATTCACTACAGGGAAATAGAAGAGTTGATTCCTCGAGTTCAGCATTTGCAGTGGTCCAGGACCTGTACATAATTTGGGGGTGGGGTGGGAGGAGGATTTCTGGCACAAGAAGTGTGTATCCCAACCTGACCTGATTCAATGATGCTTAAGAATTTTTGGAACATAAGAGATTTCTCTTAATAAAAAACATCCGTGGTCCCCAGATAAATTACCTTTAATTTCAACATTAAAGGGGAGCTGGTAGGCACTGATGGTACCCCCCATGCTGTTTTCTCTTTATTGTGTGTTTGGCACTTATGAGCTGCCATGTGGGTGCTGGGAACCAAACCCAGGTCCCCTGGAAAAGCAGCAAGTACTCTCAGCTATCTTCCAGCCCCTGGTTTATGTGTATTTGAATAAAGGATTAAAAGCAGTTATCCAATGCCCTGATACTCTCCACCAGTACGGCTTTTATCAGCTTTCAACTGTGTTATTTAGTTTGGTTTTTGAAACAAGGTCTGCAGTCAAAGCTGTGTAGCCTAGGCTGACCTTGGAGAAGACTCTCCTGATAAATTTGAATGATTTGCATATCACTGTTTTTCACCACAGGCTGAGCCATGCAGTCTAGCCCCTGTGCCCCCGAGGCTCTCCCCAGACCCCAGCAGCCTAGGTAAAACCTGACTTCCAGAGCTGGGGAGCACACTCACCCTAGGAGTCTTTAAACATGTGCTCGATATTAACTTCTGCATCAGCCTTTACATACCTGGAAAACTAGTTTGTCTGTGTGTCCATCAAACCTGAATTTACTAGGTTTTGCAAATTACAGGGAAAGCAGATACTATGTTGTCTAAAGTGTGGACAGTTTCTTTGGGTGCATATCCCAGTTTAGAGAGGAGGTCAGTGATGGCCCTTGCCCTATTCCAATGGAATGCCAAAATCTTATATCTTCAGCATTGGCTTATGTTTCTCAAACGTTAACACTTGCAGCAACAGGTTGTTGGGAGAATCAAAACATACCAGTGTGTGTGTGTGTGTGTGTGTGTGTGTGTGTGTGTGTGTGTGTTCAGCAGCCTGCAGCCCTGCCTTAGCCATCTTGTCTCTCAGCTGAGCCTCAAGGCAGACACTGATAGTGCCTGGCCACTCATCAAATATGTTACAGTTACCTAAGTAGATCTCAAAGGGCCACCAACTTGAAGAATTAGCACTAACCCCATTGTTTTTCTGTCAAACCATTGGTAGCATTGTTTTTACATGGAAATAAAACGTAGCCTAGGAAAATGAGTAACACTTTTTGTCTAACAGTTCCGCAGTGTGTATGCCCTATATTTATAGTGTGTGTTTGGAATTAAGTAGCAGTGAGAAACGGCAAGCTCAAACTGGCAGACAGTGGGATGGGGCGGCACCTGTGTAGTAGGATTCTGTGTCCAGACACAGCTGCCAGAGGAGTAGGAAGACTGGGGTGGGAACTAGGAAAAGAAACTGCTCAATTGTGAAATCAGGCAAGAGAAGAAGGATCAAGGGGTTTGAGGACAGCCTTGTATCTGTCATCAGCTGACACACCAGCAAAAAGCCACAGCCTCCAGTTCCTCTCCAAACGACTAGGCCACTGGTAGGCAGAGGCAGCAGACCTTTCTCAGTGCCAGATCTCTGACCTCTGTGGCTCAATGGCCAGACTTGACTTTCTCTTCTCCCTCAGCTGACCAGGTTTCAACACTACAGCTGGGCCCATGCCTAGCTTCATGAAGAGTGTTGGCCCCAGCCAGGCTCTGACACTCCTCCAGATGGGGGTGGGGAGCAGACACTAAGTCTGAAACAGTGAGAGGCAGTGGCCAAGTCTCAGCCACTCAGTGGTAGTGAGCTCACAGGGGTAAAGAGGGCCTTCATGTTTGAGTGAAGTGCCTCTCTCTGCACTGGGAGACAGGAGATGACCCCGAAGCCCACAGCATCTCCACTTGCTAATCTTTCAGCCCTAATACATAAGGCAGAACCCAGAAATGCTCTTCCCAGGGAGTGTGGCATCCAGCCCAAGAGTCCAGAGAAGCAGCAGAGGAGGACCCAGGTTCAGATCCCAAGCCAATGTATGCCAACTGTGTCTCTTTCTCCTTATCGGTTAAGTGTAGCAACATAAGTATATCAGGGTGACATGAGTGCATGGTCCCCAAACAGCCTCCCAACATGTGGAATAATGTGTTAGTTACGTTTCCCATAGCCACCTAAAATACGCAATGGAAACAACTGGGGGGCATCTCTCTAGCCTCACAGTTTGAGGGTACACAATACTGCAAAGCAGTCACAGCGGTCACAGTGCATCCGCAGTCAGGAAGCAGAGAGATGAAGGCACTCCATTGGCTCTCTCTTTATTCAGTCAGTCTGAGACTCCCCCAGCCCATGAAATGTTGCCATATACATTTGGTCGGCCTTGCCACCTCCATGAACTCAATACGGAAACTCACTTCACTGACAGGCACAGAGGCTGTTCCTAGGAGAGTCTAAATTCCAGCCAGCTAACAAGACTAGTGGCCACACGCTAAGTTTTCAATAACTGTTACCATTTTCTAGATCAAAAGGACCTGCATAAGCTCAGCTAGGTCGACGTGCATAGGTTTTGGAATATTACTGTCTCAAGTACATTGAAACCTTATTTACACAGCTCAAAGTATGTGATCGTGAATTTTCTATGGCTTCCAGTTATGTAAACCTAGGACTGATCATAGGAAGTTAAAGGACCACAACCAGGTGGCAAGGAGCTTGGCTCCCAGCTAGCTGTGCTGTCCGAAGCAGCATCTTCTCGAAAGCTGGCCACACCTCTCAACTCTCTCCATGCACTGTACTCAGCTGCTGCAGGAGAGTCAACCTGCTGTAGCCAGGAAGAAGTTTCTACCCCACCACTGCCGGTCCCTACAGGGGCGCAGAAGAGGATATCCTCTAGTAAGCTTAGGAGGCAAATGGACAGATGCGGTCTGAAGTGGAAACGTAAGGGTTCTTTGGAAAGTTGTTTGGATGGTGTTTTGCTGGTGCAAACACGTAAAGGAATGTTTTGTTAATGTGGACACAGATGTGAAAGGCTAAGGCAGACTCGTAAAGGAATGCTTCCCTGAAGCAGACTCAGGAGAGAGGATGCCCTACTAAATCAAGCACATGAAAGGACACGTGATGAAGGATTCTTTGTTAATGATACGCATGTATTGGTCTGCATTCTATTGCGTGGTTGGGTTCCATTTGTCAGAACGCCATAGAAAGAAACACACACCAAAATACTTCTGGTGGTGTGCTGCAGTTTCTTGCCGCTTCCGTGGACTCAGGCCAATTGGATGCTAAGGCAAGACCTGCGCAGAGGCAAGACTAATGATGAGGCAAGGCACGTGGAGGACATGTGATGTTTGGAGGGTATAAATAGGACTCCACAGAGTGACAGAGACAGAGCTTGGCTTGCTGGTACAGCTAGCTGTGCAATGCTTGTGGGTCTCACATCTTTGCTGGTCTTCTCTTTCCTGAGCAAGACACTGCCAAGAACCTCTCCTGGTGTTCCTGCTGCTGGTCCCTCCTGCTGACTGGATCAGAGGCTGAGTGAGGTCTGGCTGTCTCTGCTCGACGGTGCCACCGCTGTGGCTAAGCCGATTCTACCGAACTGGACTGCTGGTGTTTCCGTGAGGTGTTTGCAAGTGGATTGAGCTGCCACTGCCTGCTAACCTGTGAACTGAACTGCCGATTTCCAGACAACACAGACGGGAGTTATTCCAAAGAACCTTTCTAAGCAGGTCTACTCCCACCCACCCCATCCTACCCCCAGTATCCTTTCTTTTCCATTACCTCTGGTGGGTGGTGGGCTACAAGGGAAGTTAAAGCATTTAAGAACCATTCTTAAAAATAAGATTTGAAATAATTAAAGTTACAGTGGTCGGTACTCCAGGCTGATCTGGGGACTCGTCACACTGCAGCACCCCCAGGGACCTGATAATGACAGTCAACAGGTAAAATAGGGCCACTGAGCCTAATGGCCCAGGCTTGTGATTCCAGCTACTTGAGAAGCTGAAGCCAAGAGTTCAAGGCCTGTCTGGGCTACAGAGTGGGGCCAGCCCATCTTTAAAAAAAAAAAAAAAAAAAAAAAAAAAAAAAAGTGTGAGATGTTAACTCAGTAGTCAAGCCCTTCCCTAGCATGTGCACACCGTCCGTCCGGTCCCCAGTAGAGAAGAGATGGGAGCCAGCCGTGGGCTTCCTTAAACTAAGCCAAGCAGCCCCTGGTCTCTGTCCCTGGGTACCACAGTCCTAAGATACAAGAGCATCGCAGCCCTGCTTCCTTCTCACCAAGAGCCAGAACCAGGTTTTTGTTTTTTATTTTATTTTTTTAAATCAGATGCCATGGGGAAAAATAGCTCTTGCTTTGAGGAACTTAAACATCTTAGAGTGTGGGCGTGTGTGTGTGTGTGTGTGTGTGTGTGTGTGTGTGTGTGTGTGTGTGTGAATGAACAAATAGTCACAGGTGGCTTCTGCAGGCTCACGTCCTTACCTGGCATATGCTTCCCTGTAGGTCCCTCATATGTCCCCTGAAGAGCACTTTATATCACCTGCCATTGCAGATTCCACTGCTCAGTCACATGCCTCCACCGCTGCCACCCAGCTCCAAGGCCACATGGCCTGCCAAAAGGGTCTACCCTTGGAGCCAAAGCTTGCCCTCCGAGGTCTTCAAGGCATCATTTCAAAATGAAGGCCTGTGCAATGAAGCCAAGGTAGCCAAAAAGAAAAGGAAGGAAAAAAAGCTTTCAAATAAAGACTTGGGTCTCTCGTGAGTCTGGCTTCCAGGGAATCCCACACCCCACTGGAGCACTAAAGTTGAACAAGATTTGCTTTTGAATCACATGTTTTCTTCAGCAGGAGGGACAAGCTATCAATAGACACCTGGGACACGATTCAGTCTGTTGTAACTGCAACCCTGACGCCATAAGGAGCTTGCGGAGAACCTTCCTCCGTAGCGCTGTCTCTACAGAAACGATTTGCTGTAACTCATATACAGCGCTTACACAAGTGGAGATAGTGCGGAGAACCACAGCATTGGTCTACACTGATGAGCACGGACGCCGGGACCCCATGACGGCCCAAGAGGGAGTGTGTCGGTAAATAGTTTTTAAAAAAATGCCTGAACCTTTTATCCCGCACTAGCGCCAGCACCCGTAGGCCCACATGGCACTGTGCTCCTCGAGCCGTTCCGGCGTGGCACTTTTCCATGATGGTCCCTAGAGTCGGTTCCGGCCCCCGTGGGGCCATATGGAACTAACCATAATTTATCTCTGGTTAGTATCTCTCCCCGCAGCTCTCTGCTAGCCGTGAACTCTCTGGTTCCAGCTACCGGGTAAAATCAAGACTCAATAAACTGCAACCCAACAATCAGATTTATATGTTAAATTCTCAATCTACAATACATCCTCACGATAAACTCACAACCAATTGATAAAGATATAAACCGCCCACCTGGATAAGATAAATTTGCCTGCAGAAATCCATCCCTTAAGAAATATTCATAGCTGCCTTGGCAATTCAAGACCACCTGGATCTGGGTCATCCTTCTCCATCTCCATCTTGTTCTCCCTTTCCTTCCCCTTCTCTCCTGCCTTACAAAAGCTTTGTCCCTGTCCTTATTCTTTTACTGTCCAATCATGGCCTTGACCTAACTTGTGCCAGCCCTCACCTGCATACTGACATCAACCTACAAGGGAGGGCTTGAACTGAGTACAGACATGTACCTTACTATGTAAACTTATAATCTTATCAGGATTTTGCGATGGGGAAATCTGGTGTGAAACAGGCTATTTAGGCTCTGTGGTGTGGTCACCTCCTTTGCTAGAAAGTAGAATGATAAGCAGTCCCCCTCCCCCAGTACCTCTCCCCCCAAACACAAAGGTCCAAACTCCAGGAGGCCACTTCTCAGCCACTTGCTCTGGCCCATGTCTACATGGCTGAGTCCTGCCGTGCCCTGCAGGTCAAGGCAGCTCCAGGGGCCTACTAGACTGGGTGCTTGTTTGAAATCATTTGTAAGATTGCTGAAGGGCAGAAAAAATCCAAACTTCTGCATAATGCTATGAAACAGTCCTTGGATCTGTCATTTATTCTTAATTGTAATCGAGGTAAATTACTAATCAACTTCAGAAAAACTAAAAAGAAAAAAGATGGGGATGGGGCGGGAAGAAAAGAGAATGTCACAATGTCCTTGCCCTCATGAGTCGGATAGAGCTTGGTGGAGTGACACACACCTGTTATCCAGTGCTTGGTAGGCAGAGGTGGGACTTCCAGAGTTCAAAGCCTGCCTCAAAAAACAAAACAAGGAAAAGACAGAGTTACCCTGGATTTTCCTGCTAGTTAAAATGTACAGCCTATTCCGCCTGGGCCTTGTCTACCTAGTATCCATGTGCTAAACAGTCCACGCAGTCCAAACTATTCTAGGGCTCAATGCTTGCCTTTGGCAGTGATACCTTGTATCTTCTGGCCCCTCCAGTGTCTGCGACCCCCAAACATTGACATATCTTGGTGCCCTTTCATTCTAACTTAACCTGCACTTCCACGGAGCAGGTCGGCGCAGGCCCTTCAGGAATACCAGCAGTGGTCTCTGAATCCACAGACCCCCAGTGACTCACAGGAAACCGTCCATCTGTTGTGTCCAGGTAGCTCTCAGCCAGCTGCCACCCGTCCTGCCCTCTCCAGCAAGCCCTACATCCCTGCGTGTCTCACTTTGCTTTCTGCTACTGCCCTAGTTCTCCACGAATACTGTTCTCCCCAGGCTGGCTGCAGCGCCTCACTCAGCCTCCACAACCTCGCCTCATCCCCACTGCCTACAAAACAAACACAAATTAGCCAAAGGACACGGGAGTTTCGCTTACAGAAAGGTCAGGGCGTTCGAAATTACCAAGCCTGAGAAAATCACAAGGTTGCTTAAGGGTCAGAACTCTCCTGCAGTGATTTCCAGAGCTGACCTCGTTTACATTTCAGCAGAGACCTGGGTCAGTTGTTTCCATTCTTTCTAAAACATGATTACCAATTTTAAGTATAGGCAAAGGTTCCAAACGGACTGTATCCATCCCCCTCCCCCTCAAAGGGTCCTTTCTCCCTCCGGCATTCTCTTGGCTGTCCTCATTTCCACCATGTCTCTCAAGAAGTGCCTCCTGTTTGAGGTCCTGGGAAACCATCCTTACTAGCTATGACCGTTTGAATGAGCTGTCTTCCATAGGCTCAAGCATTTGATTACTTGGTCCCCAGTTCATGATGCTGTTCCAGAAGGTTTAAGAGGTGTGGCCTTGATGGAAGAGGAGGTAGGTTTTGAAAGTTTAAAGACTTTCCATTCTGGGTTCTCTTTGCTGTTTGCTGTCAGTTCCAGATGGCCCTGAACGTGAGCAAGGACTCAGCTTCCTGTTCCTGAGGTCTTACTGCTGCTCCTCAGTCACGGACTCTGACCCTGGAACTGTAAGCCCAAGTAAAAATTTTCTTTTGGAAGTTGCTTTGGTCATGGTGTTTTACCACAGCCACAGAGAATAACTACATAATTGCTTCCCCTCTGAGACTCCTCCTAGGGGATCCCCATTTAAGAATCTCCCCAGTGCTTTTCTACTGGGTATTCTTACACAGAGCGTCACTGGATTTGTTTTGGCCCCAATAAAAAAAAAAAAAAAAAAAAAAAACCAACAAAAAAAAAAACCGACATGATGACCAAAACTCACTCTCCTTCAAATCGCCTCTTGCAGGCAGCCTGGTCTCAGAATGGGAGCACCAGTAACATCCAGTTCATGTGTTAGAGAAAGTAGCGGGTACCCAGAACCGCACGAACCAGGCACGGTAGCTCAGGCCTGAAATCCCAGCTTTGGGGAGGCAGTGCAGAGTTAGAAGTTCAAAATCTCCTTGGTTACATAGAGTTCAAGGCCAGCCTGGGATAGATGCAGTCCTGTCTTAAAATAAAAATAACAGATATGGGGAATCTCCAATACATCCTCAGGTCTGCCTTCTCTTGCCAAGGACTATGGGAAGCATGGGCATTTAAAGATGAGTGCTAATCAGTACCTTCAAGAAACCCACAGGGTGAGCAGTGAGGAACGCCTCTCGGTGGGAATATGCTTAGTGCCTTTTGTTTGTTTTTTGTTTTTTGTTTTTTTTCTATTTTTGTGAGACAGGACCTCTCTGTATAGCTCTAGCTGTCCTGGAATTCACAGTGTAGCCCAGGCTGGCCTCAAAATCACAGCGATCTGCCTGCCTACACATCCATCCTATTCACCACCAAGCTCCACCTATGCCTGGGGACGTTTGGGGACGCCGAGCAGCTGCAGCGAGCTCCACCTGTGAACAAGAACAGAGAATGGCTATGCAAAAAAAGCGTCTAAAATTCCTGACTGAGTTAAACAGGAGACCAGAGGGGGTTCCCTCTCACAAATGGAGGAAAGGACATCCTCCCGCTTGGAAGACAAGGCAAGCCCTCAGTGATAGCACATGGCTACCGTACCAACTACCTAAATGTAGTCCATGTATGTTGTCTCTGTAGGCTGTCATGTGCCCTGTGAAAAGTCCCTCTGGAGCCTGCCCCATGTGGGTACGTCTCAAGTTTAAAACTGCATCTCCAGACGAGCCTTCCTCTGGGACACCTTGTGTGAAGTGAGATGCACGTCTCCTTGTCTTCCACTGGCTGAGTGCTTTTTCAAAGCCCAGCACTTCCCACACCCTTATAAACCCCACTTCTCTTAGTGTCCCCAACAGCAACTCCACATAGCTCATCTTCTGTGAGATCATGGCTCCACCAATTTCTAGCTTTGCAACCCAGTGCAAGTAAGCGGCCTCTCTGTGACTGTTTCTCCTCTTCCTGTGGGAATGCATCCCACGCATGTATGGGGGACAGCACGTACTTTGAGTTGGTCTATGGGAACCACCATAGCAGGAGCGTAGTCACAGCTAGAATGGTGCGCAGGGTGCACCCATGATTTCAAACCCACTTGCACACCAGCAAACACTGGTAGAAGTTTACTAAACTTTATTTCCCTTACATCCTGAGCACGAAACCTCCATTTCCCACTTACCAGGTGTGGCCATGTGATGATTTCTGGTCAACAGGATATGACTGGTTGCACCCCTTCTAAGCCTGCCCTGCAAAAAGTCTCTCTCTCTCTCTCTCTCTCTCTCTCTCTCTCTCTCTCTCTCTCTCTCTCTCTCTCTCTCTCTCTCATTGCCCAACTGATTCAGGCCAACTAGGAGTCCTGTGGAAGCCACAGGCCCCAGGATGAAAGCATGGACAAAGGCCGTCCTTCAGAGCCTTCCCTTGCCATGATCCCATGACCCTGCGCGGGAGGAAAGGCCAGCACTGAACTGTGGAATGTGAGTGATGTGGTTGGTACCTGTGTGCTCCCTTCCTTTACCTTCCTCTAAGAAGAGGCACTGCCCCATCCCCTCTCTGGGAAATTCACTGTCTCAGTCACCAAATTGAGCAGGCAGTCCACGATGGGTGGAGGGATACACAGTGTTGTCACAGTGACTGGTTCAAGGATAGCTACTACCTGACCCAAAGCAAAAGTGGCAAGCATTGCAGAAACTGTCAGCAGGAAACATGGCCTCCTGCTTAGGGGAGATCACTGGCTGAAGATAAGGATGCGTTGGGAATCCTGGTCGCCGTGAGAGAGGCTTGCTAAAGGAGTCAGGAAAAAGCAAAGCAGAAGAGAGCTTTTCCCCGTGGCTTGTTGGAGCTCTTGAATCCATTACGGTTGCTTCACATTTCCCAGTTACCCTTATCCGTAAACCTCCTCCTGACTTAAGGTGATTGGAGCTAGTTTTCCTCAGCTTATTGGGGCAAGTTACCAGTTTACCAACTTTGCCCAGATGGTTCCCTTGGGCCTCTGACTTTGGCATCAGTGCCCTACACACACACACACACACACACACACACACACACACACACACACACAGACACCCTGAGAACTGACTTGACAATCCCATCTTCATGGTACACAGCCTGTTAACATGCTATAAATGATCTGGGTTGTCTCAGGCCTTCCTCCTGTACGGCCACAGCTGGTGATCGTCTCCAGGGGAGCCTCGCTGCTATGCTAGAGTAGCAAGACCTCCCCAAAAACACACACAAGGCAAACCACCCACCTTCCTTTTAATTTTCAGTGAACTTCTGTCTCATTAAAGGTTTCTTGAAGTAAGTAGTGCACTGGGGCAGATTGGAAGTTTTTGTGAAATTTTGCACCTTTCCTCCAATGTTCCTTTATAACGGAATTTAACTAGTAATATTTGCACACTTTCGTTTAAAGCAACATAGTTGCAAATTCCAGGTATTTCCAAAACGTGAAATAGGATGGAAGTGATTTTCTATTGTTAATTACTCAGGATCTGGTTGCTGTATAGTGTGTGCTCCAAACTAAGCAGGATGCTTTCTGGGACCCATAATCCACTTGGTTTATCTCAATCACTGTAAGGCATTACAAGGCTCTGCCTTAAAATTCCTACCTGGTTAAAGCCACCCCCTTTCACAGAGGAGAACTTTTTTCCCCTGGGGCTGCTTAGTTCCATGCCGCCCTTCTCTTCCTTTCTGGTGGAAACTATCCTGGCCAATCCATCCTTTTCTGCCCCAGTATTCACTTCCGGGCTCTAAGACCATTGGTCATCCTTCCAGCGAGACAGTGCTTTGGAAAGAGAAAGAAGACTGTTTTAGCTTCCGCTCTTGAGCTCTCTCCCTTGCCCTGTGCACTCCAGACCTCCCCAAATAAAAGCCAGGAGTTCTGACTCCGCGCGGAGTCTTTAAAAATAGTTTTTAAAAGCTTCATAGGGTGTGTGGGTGTGTGTCAAGGTAGCTGTTTGTGTGCAGACTTTCTCTTGGGATTCTGGGTTCTGTCCACGGGACATTTATGGAGGCTTTTCAACCTGCGGTGCAGGGAGTGTCGATGTATTGTTTATGACGCACAGGCTGATTTTGCGCACATTTTCCCCGACAAAACCATATTCTGTTCCCTTTCTTGCCTTGCATGTCAGTGTAGATCCCAAATCTTCATACTTCACTTCTGTGGGTGGCGAAGGAGAAGGCAGCCGCCAGCGCAGGGGAGAGGGCAAAGCAAATCAGTCTGTTAAGAAAGTGCGGGACAGAACAAAGAGCACACATCCTTTGCCAACTGTCTTTGGAATCAGGCTCAGTCCGCTCATGCGCAGGAAGAAGGCAGGCCCGGGATAGTGTGGGCTGGAACAGGCAGAATGACCCCCGGGGATCACGGGTTTGTTGGAGTTTCCAGCACCTTTCATCCTTTGTCCGCACTTCTGATTCACATGCATATTACCCTGACCAACTCCACACTAAATTTTCTTTCTCCTCCCCCCACTCTCTGGAAGGTGGTGGGAGCTTCTAAATATTTATGAGGCGTTCCAGTCTCTGGTGTTCTTGTGGTGCTAATGAATGCGTGCCTGCGCACAGGGACCCGAAACCAGGCAAAGGGACTGCCACACAGCTCCTGGCCTCGCAGTTCCCAGGCCCGGAAGAAAGCCGGGAGGATGAAGGGAGGAGAAGCTGTTGCCAGGAGAGAAACAAACGGTCGGGTCACACAAAAGAAAGAACAGAGTTCCGTCTTTGCCCACTGGAGCGCTCTGGAGTGGGTAGGAATTTGTGTGAGGCCGGGGAGTAACTCGCCCCGATTCCCAAGTCGGAAATGAAGAGTTTCCTAGGAGACAAAGAACCTACCCGCATTTTCTTGTTAAGCCCCACTTTCTCCAGTTAGAGTCTGGACTGCTCGCAGGCGTTAGGGTCCTTTATGCTCTCCTTTCATTAGGGAACTAAATTCCACCTTAAAGTGAACTCTCCCTAAATATGTTTGCATGAAAGTATCTCTAAATCTAGCTTGGAATGTAAATCACCTGTAGTAAAAGGTGGTCCGTGTGGCATCGTAATAGAAAGAATGATGTAATCACACTTCAGAAATGAACCGGGGACATCGGAATGGCCGGAACATCAAACACCAGAAAGACTCATCTTCTGCTCTTTTAATCCTCTGCCTTCTCCAGACACCCGGAGCTGAGGGCTCCCTCAGTGTCACTCACAGTCTGCTGGCCGCGACTCCATTGAAGTCATCTATACACTTTATTTTCCTTTGGAGATCTCAATATACAAAAAGATTAAAGTTTTGTTACTTTAAAACACTCATTCTGGATGCAAGGAATACATAACCTTGGCTCCCCTCATCTATCTTCTTAGGATGTTAAAAAAAAAAAAAATCCTACCTCAGACCTGGCCATGTCCCAAACTTTTGCTCTTGCCAACGGGAGGCAAAGCCTAAACTGAGCCATTGACTTCCTGCTGAACACATGAGGTGCCCTGCACAGCTCCGTGACACCCTGTAAATCAGTTGTAGAGCATTAAGACTTCAGAACAGTCTCCAGTATCCCACCCTGCCCCATCATGCAAATCTGGCTACTTGACTCCTAATTATTCCCCATATGAGAAAGACTGAATGTCTTACACTTCTGCAAACAAAACTGGACGTCGGGAGGGATATTTAGTAAATGGGAATGTTAGTAGGAAGATCTAGCAATTGTTTTAAGTGAGCATTGCATAGCTTTGATCAAAAGAATGGACATGTAGATTTCGCCGCCATTTTGTGTGGAAGTAGAATTGAACTTGTAAGCACAACTACCTTGTGGTTGTCTGTCATTGAGGCTTCTACTGCCATGACCCTTCCAGCTGGCCTTGCTGGGATCTGCAGAGGACCCAACAGAGCTCTCCCATTGGCTCAAAGCATGCATTTAGAACCAGTGAGAAGGGACCGCACACAATTCACCTCAAGTTTTTTTTCCTTTGTTTTTTATTTTGGTTGTTGTTTTGATGGGTTCGTTTGCTTGCTTGTTTGTTCTGAGGACACTGTCTTCTCCCTAAAGAACCATTGACTGACTTGGAACTTGTAACCATCCTCCTGTCTCTGCCTTTCCAGTGCTAAAATCCTGGGTGTGTCAAGATGACTTGGTTTCCTATAAGTTACCAGCCTTTAAGAAATGTGTCTATTCTTCTGGACCAATGTCACCAATTAACTTCCCCTTAAAAGTAGTACATTAAAATAACCTATTCAGGAATAGATGGTAGGGGACCTGCGTTTTAAAGCATAAGATTCACAGAAGGAAGAAAGGTCAGTCCCTTGTTATACTATCCTCTAGTAGAACATACTAGAATATGCTAGAATGAGGTTCCATGAAAGCCCAGATATAACCTTAGGGGTCGGGAAGAACATCAAAGAGTGAAGTTATCTGACAGGGCAGAGGGAGCTGTGGATGGACATGGAGAGGACAAGTTTGTCCAGGAAAATTAAACAATCACAGAAACTGTTGCTCCCTATAAAATCGCAATGCATAGTTTAATCACACCGCTCACATTCAGAAGAAGGAGGTGCAGGCATTCTCATGCTCAAAATGAGGCTTTTGGAACCGAAAGATTTCTGCAGGCGATTTGATGATAAATGCCAACATACGGGATTCTGTATGCCTTTGGGCTATAGTCTCGATTCTAGCAGTTTTGTGTAAATTATCATGAATGAACACAGACAATAATTTTATTCTACATGGAATAAGTTAAAGGGGGAAGATTTGGATCTTATTATTTTATTTAAGTATATTGTTCAAATATCATTAAGTATTTTTAAGTATTTCTTTTCCTCATTATGTTTGGCTTATCTGTCATTTCTGTAATAAACATGAATTAATTCTGTTAGAAGAAATCGGTAATAAAGTTCGCTTGGAAGAAAAGTCTGTCCCGGTCTTTGGGGTCCACGAGAGGGTTGGTAGTCCTCTGATAGTGGGCAGAGAGTTATAACTGGCGCAAGTACACTATCCCTGAGCTCTCTCTGTTCGGCCAAATCCTGGGAAATTTCAGGGAAGTAACCTTGCTCTGAAGTTATGAATACATTCAAATATACGTTTCTAAAAATATCAACCAATCTCCCATTTGCTTTTTAAGTTGCAATCAAATAGGCCGCAAGTCCTGTTTCAGTTAGCCGTGTGTGCTTTAGCCATGCTGCTCTCTGAACTGGGCACGTTCCTCAAAGTCCTTCCACTGCGACTACTTCACCATGGTGCATCTCAAAAACAGAAAGGCATCATCAAACACGGCCCCGTCTCAAACCAGAACAGGTTCTCCAGTTTGTATTTAAACAAGAACGGGCCATTTAACTTGGTGCGGCAGTGTTAAGGAGCACAACCCCACGCTGTCTCCCCACGGAGGCTTCCATACCCCCAAACACTCTCTCCTCATGGAGGCCCTGCCACACCCCACACACTCTCTCCTCAGGGAGACTTCAACAAGGCTTCTCTTAGGGCATGATTTTGACTCCTCAAACGTTTAGAAACATTTGACCCTGGAGATGCCCAAGCCATGTCCTTAGAAAGCTTAAAAGAACACTTTGTACATCTTTCTCCAACCGGAGCAGCAGCCCAGCCCCCAGCCATTTCCAAAGGCATCTGGAGTGGCTGCCACACACTCTCCAGCCTGAAATTGCTGCTGAAGACTGGACGCGTTTCCCAGCTGAGCCTAAATCCACGCTGAATTTAAGTTGCTGGCTAACTGCCATGTTCCAAACTACCCTGACCTGTCTTCCTCTGTTCTCTGATGATGTCTCATACACGTACAAACTTGTTCAAAGGCGTCCCTTTGTAGGTAGGGGGGAAACTATCCAAGAAGTTACACCCAGGATGATATAATCACTTTTTTTCCTTTTTTGGTCCATTCAGACAGCCAGTATGTTTGGTGTGTGAAAGCAAATAATCATTTTTTAAAATTTTGTTTGTTTGTTTGTTTGCCTGCTTGTTTTTTATATTTTTTAAGACAAAGTCCCTTATAACCCAGATTGGGTCAGAGCTCTCTATAAGTCAAGGCTGATCTTGAACTCTTGATCCTTCTGTTTCTTTACCTCCTAAGCACTACATAGGCCTGCAACACCATGCCCACCTAATAGTTTTTTGAAATATTTTGACGAGTCAGCCAACCTAACTGCATGGTTTATTATTATTTGACGAGTCAGCCAACCTAACTGCATGGTTTATTCTTATTTTTAATTAATCTTCAAGTTGTCTGCAGAATTGAATCTTAAACATCAACTTTTGCAATGTAAAGAATTCCCATTGCATAATGTTTCAAGTCCTTTTTTCTTCTTCCTGACCAATATTCAAGCATGTGGCTAAAGGCGTCTAACACTGTTTTCTAAATGCTTCCTGGGAGAAGCCCCGTAGCTCTCAGCTTAGCCGGTGGCTAAGAGGAGAGGGATGATTCACCTCAATGATAACTTTCTTGAACTCTAAAACCTGGGCCAGGCAATGTTTCTTTTACTTCATTGTGTATTGGACTTTCTAAGACCAAAAAAAGAAAAAAAAAAGCAGCTTGAAAACCAACCATCCTACCTAGAATTTCACCAGTGTCACTCCTGTACAGCATTACACAAGGACCTGGGAATGTGGGCAGATCAAATACGGAGCCCGCTACCCCTAGCTGCAAACTTCAAAGAAATGTTCACACTCTCTTAAAGAGTTGTTACAATGTAACTTTGTTGAGCTTTCTCTCTGCTGTTTTTGGTTGGTTGGTTGGTTTGGAGGTTTATTTGGTTGACTCTACCACTACTTTTCCATTAACAATAATAACATGGTTTTTCTGGATTTTTAAAATCAACCCATGAAAAGGAGAAAAATGAGGAATCAGAGTTTCATGACCCTCAATTTTAAGCAGAATTCACCTATAAAATGAGTCTTCCTAAACTATGAATGGAATGTGTTTGCATAACTGTAATTCCACCAAAGGCTTCTAAACTGTGAACTAATTATGGGATCTAATTTTGGAGCCTTCCAAGTGAGTCTCTGAATTAGTTATCTTCTGCTTTTCTCTTGCATGCCACCTTCCCCCCACCCCAACCCCCACACATTTCATTAGGAATTAAAAACCATGAAAGACAAAGTGCAAGCTATTTATAGTTTATCAAGTTTCAAGATAATGGGAAATATTTTATCCCAGTTAGTACTGCAAAGGGATCAGGTGGCTCTGAAACCAGGATTTTGACAGGATAGAAAAGAAAAGTGATTTTAAGCAGTAACTTCCAAGAGCGTCAAAACACAATCCCAGGGAAGATGCTTACTGTGTTGATCTTGATTTCTCCTTTTTAATCAAAACACACCTCTTGGTGCTCTTCTCCATATTTGCCCAGGAGTACAGCGTGGGGATGGAGAACAGCAGGTACCACAGTGCAAGGCAGGAGTTCAAGTCCTGCTCCTTCTTGTGTTGACTGACAGCAGGCAGACACCTAATTCCTCCAGCCTCAGTTTCCCCCATCTAAATGCAGTGCTAGCAATCTTTGTTCAGACTGGTTCAAAAGCTTGCCACAAAACCAAATTAGTCTGTGCTAATTACCTAGAGAGGGTCCCATTGGATATACCCATGATTACACCAAGAACAAGTGTAAGAGCCAAGACACTCCATTTAGCTCCGGTGAGACCCTGCTTTTTCATACGTGAAAGTGGGATTACAGAAAGCACGCTGCAGGGACAAAAGCAATCACGGCAGCGTAACCTCGAGCATGGACAGTTTAGTTACTGTTTTTTATTTATTTTTATTAAGTAACATGAACTCAGCTAGAAATAGCTTAAGAAAAAAATTAAAGGGGCTGGAGAGATGACTCAGGGTTATGAGCACTGGCTGCTCTTCCCAGAGGTCCTGAGTTCAATTCTCAGCAACAGATGGTGGCTCACAACCATCTGTAATGGGATCTGATGCCTCGTCTAGTGTATGCGAAGACAGTTACAGTGAACTCACATATATAAAATAATTAATTAATTAGTTAATTAATTTAAAAAAATTAAAAATATATTTGTTGTAATTCTGGATAAAGCAAAGAAGCCATTAAGCTTTAAAAGCTCTTTTAGAGTCCCACCAGATGGCCCAGAGAGTAAGGGTACTTGCAGCCAAGACCGAAGAACCAAGTTCAATCCCCAGGACCAACATGGTGAAAGGCAGGAACCAATTCTCATAATTTGTTCCCTGACTACAGCATGCATGCATGCTTCCCACACATAATAAATAAGTAAATAATAAATTTTTTTAAAAAAGCAAAACAAAACACTTCTCTACTATATGTCATTTCCATTCTCTCAATCAAACTTGCCATTACATGAGGCTGCTGGAATCCCGCAACTCTGGGAAAACAAACAAGCAAAATCCTATGCTGTATCTGGGCCCCTTCCTTCCTCCCAGCATGAGTCAACTTAAAAAATCCTGGGAAAAAGCATTAGTAGCCTAGGTTGGAACCAATGAGGAAGAGAGGTACCTCTGAACTGAGGAGAGTCCCAGCAGGCAAAACACCAAAAAGTGAACCACCTGTAGCCCCTCTTCGCTGTCCCGTGTCCCCTCCCCCTACTCCCCTGCCCCCTTCTCCTTCTTCCCCCCTCTCCCCTTTTTCCCCTCTCCCCTGCCCTATATGGTCTTGGTGCCCAGGAGTAGTGTAAGTCACCAACCATGCTTGAAGTACACTCACCAACAGAAGGTAAACCAAGGGAAGCTGGCACGCACAGTGCTTACAACTCAAACTGTTGAGGCGCAAAACTCATGGGCATGCGGAAGCAGGCACTGACATCCTGTCTCTATTTCGTTAAGAGGCAGCACCGTTTCGGAGATTCCCCCCCGCCCCTAGTTTATACTGTATTCACTTCCTGTTAAATCACACGGGAGATTCATTTAGGGTGAGCCCCTGGAAGTTTTTCAATCAGAAGAGTGTAGCTTACGAGGTGCTTGTACCTTGAGGAAGCTACAGCGGAAGAGGACAGCCCACGGTCCTTTCCAGTGCATCCCATTCTTAGCCGGTTTTCCCGTATGTGTCCTCTGCTGTGGAACCTGTGTCTGACTGCATGGACCATGCACTAGGTGCCATACACTAGGTGCTCCTGCTTTAATCCCAGCACTCGGGAGGCAGAGGAAGGCAGATCTCTGCGAATTCAAAGCCAGCCTGGTCGGAAGAACAAGTTCCTAGAGAGTCAAGGCTACAAGGAGAAACCATGTCTCAAACGACGCCCTCCTCCTCCCCCCGGAAAAAGGGGGCACACATCCTGGACCCCAATAATCTCAACTCATAATGGTGCCTTCAGCTGTTCTAATTGGTTCCTGTGGATAGTCACCCTACAGAGAGAATGTGTCTCCAACTGCCTCCCCCAACCCTTCCGGGTACTTCAAGTCCATAAAGGTAGCCTGAGGCCCACAACTGAGGTCCATTGCCTGAGGCAAGGACCCTCTCTCTCAGTTCTTCAGTGTATGAATGTGGGGCTCTTAGCTCTCTGACCCGCTCACTGATACATCTGGGCATAGCTACTTCTCTTCTCAGTTTGTTTCCTGTAAACATTTTGTCTCTCCAAAGGATTAAGACCTGTGCGGTTGCCACATTTCTTTGTAGGAAAGACGACCCTGAGTTTTTCCATCTGACCTTTTACCGTAAAAGTGGGGCTTATGGCAGACCTCGACACTGGTTCTCTACCTCCCACTTTGGTTGGGGCCTGATGGGGAACTGGGTAACAGGGAACCTGGAATACGTGGGCCTTGGCCTTTGTCTCTCTGGACCCGGGCTGTGTCTGAGATAGGAGAGAGCACCTCCAGCCCAAGATTGCAGCGGGAGTGCTACCAGATAAACGTTGAAAATAATATCCTGGGGTGAGGGCCAAGGTCATGGCTGAGGAGTGAATCCAAACCAGTCATAAATTAAAGTAACCTGGAAAACGAGGAGCCAGTGTACAGTGCCAGAATGAGGCACTGAGCCACGGGGACGGCCAAGATGAAGACAGGGAATTGGTGCCATAGTTGAAGGTCATCTCGGAGTGCTCACTTCCGGGCCACAGCGGAGCTGTACTCCCCAAAGCAGAGGGCGCCAGGTCTTTCCCGCAGCAGCCCTGAGCTTGGAAACTTGTTTGTGAGAAGATTCCACAGGCTCCCACATAGCCCCCAAAGTTGGCTCTGTTCCCACATTTAAAACTCGTCACTTAGGGAAATCTCGAGTTATTCTAACTCAGAACAAACCCTGATAGCTATGGAGCCAGTTCCAGGGTGACGGGTGTTAACCTTTATCCAAAGAAAAATAGACCTTCACACCTCTATGACGCCCTTTAAAATACGCAGAGTACCAAGGAAGATCCCCGGCAGTTTAAAGAGCTCACAGCTTACGGCTGTGTGAAGAAGAAGGGAAGAGCCACCTCTTACTTTATCAACATCCATAAACTTCCTTCTCTTCCCGCCTCTTCCTCTCGGGATTTTTTTCTCTACCTGCCAAGTACCATAAGACTCCAAAGGAAATCTGAGCTCTTGGCAATTATTTACATCGAAGCCTAGCAGAAGGACTGGGCTCTCTGTTAGAGGTGTGATCAATATTCAAAACTCACTGTAGGCTGGTGAGATGGCCTCAACCTTCCTTTGACCTTTTAATATAATCCTCCCGTGGTAGAAGGAGAGAACCAGCTCCCTAACATCTACAAAAGACCTCTATGCTCACATTGTCACACACACACACACACACACACACACACACACACACACACACACACACACACACACACAGGCAAAGGCACACTGGCACCTGCTACAGATCAAACTGTTAATTCTTGGAAAAATTTTCTGACAAAAAAAAAACATGAATACATCCAGTTCTCTTCAGTTTGCTCTTCTTAACTTTAATTTATTAGTGACCATTGGTAAGTCCTCCTCCTATGCTATCTGGATTTGGAATGTAGCAAGTTCAGTAAAATGTCATCTCTGTTCTGTCCTGTCTTCTCCACCCACTGCCGGAAGCAAGGAGAGAAATGGAAGGAAAGCCCCGGGAGTCTCACTGGCCTGAACCCTGTAACTAGATAGAGACTCACCTTGGTGACAGGACATGAACAACATCCAGGTGGCCCAACATTCATCCAGAACTGATTGTGATTTTCTTCTCTGTGTTTTTTAATGGAGATTTTTAGAGAAGAAAATGAAAAGAAAAGAAAAAAGCTTAATAAAAAGCTTGCTTGCTTTATTCAACTCATTGGCCAGTGAGTAAAAATTGATCACTTTTATAAAAACTTTTTCTTTTCTGGTAAGAAAACTCAAGAATGCTTCCGGATTGTGGTCCCTGGTTTGTATCCAAAGATTTAAGCATGCAATCCCTCCCCCCCTACCCCTACCCCCTCTCTTCCTTTCCCCTCTCTCCCCTCCCCCTCTCTCTCTGCCTCCTTCCCTCCCACCCTTCCTACCCCTCCCCACCACCTCTCTTTCTCTGTCTCACTCTGGATATGGTCTTACTATGTAGCCCTGGCTTGCCTGGAACTTACTACTATACCAGCTGGCCTCACACAGGCATCCCCCTGCCTACGCTTCTTGGTTTGAGGAGGAAACTGTGGGATAAGAGGAGATTGAGAAAACAACAGCCACTGGAATGAGGTCTGGAAAGCGGTCCAGTGATCCCCGGGGGGATCGACATGGCTCGGTCCAGTGTGCTTCCGAGGCCAAGTGTCTTCTCCAGTGAGGGCTCACTCTGGTGTCCACGTGAGAGGGACGCTTACTATCCCAACAGTGGCCAAGAGCTCAGGCTAATTGTCTTCTGGCTAGAAGGGCTGACCTTTGGAAATGGCAAAGCACCAACACTGTGTCGGGTGACCAGAGATCTATACCCTGTTCCTTTCTCTGCCACTGACTCCCTGCTACTTTGGGGAAGTCACTGCTGCTCCCTGACTCACATTTTGCCTTGTTTCCTAAGAACTTTCTTCATACAACTGTATATTCTCCCTGATCTGTCTTCAAGCTACAAGATTCTATACTCACAACGACCAATGTCATCATGAAATGTTAAGATTAGTATTTGAGCAACTAAATCCTATATGTGAGTTCTAAGCCATCCCTATGACCCCGTGAGTGTCATCAGTATTGTTTTAAGTCCTCACTTCCGGGAACATCCTGAGTGTGTCTTCAAGCCACATCGATAAATCCTAAACGGGGGGAGAAATCTCTTTCTCTACAAATAGAGCAGCAATTAAGAGAACTGATTTTTATCTGAACAAAGAGAGCAGTTATTTATTGAGCAGTACAGTACCAGGCAATGGTTATACCTTGTATTAGTCAGGCTTCTCTAGAGTCACAGAACTTGGGGAATGTCTCTACAGATTAAGGGGACCTATTGGAATGACTTACAGTCTGCAGTCCTGTTAACCAACAATGGACAGCTGTGAGGGGGACGCCCAAGAATCTAGTAGCTAATCAGCCCTACGAGGTTAGTTGTTTCAGTTGATCTTCTTTCTAAGCTGGAATCCTGAAAAAGTGGGTTCAAAGATGTGCTGGCAAGTAAGTGCAAGCAGGCAGAGGAAGCCTTCGTTTTTCCCATTGTCCTTACGTAGGCCTCCCTCAGAAGGTATGGCCCAGATTAAAGGAATCTATCATCACACCCGGACTTAAGCTTTTCTTTACTCGGAACGTGCTCTGTCCCAGATTGGTCTTGAACTCAGGAGATCTGCTTGCTCTTGTCTCCCGGGGTTAAAGGTGTGTACCATCTTGCCTGGGCCTAGGATTTTCACGCCCACTGTGCCTCAAAAGCCAGATCAAAAGCTTTGTCTCCCAGCCTCAAAACTGGATCATAGGTGTTCCCTCCATTTCTGGGTTGCAGTTCATTCCAGATATAGTCAAGTCGACAACTGGGAATAGCCAGCACATACCTTGGCATCCATTTCCTCTCTTACCTTTCCGTGAACTGCTATAATGTTCTTTAGCAATGCCTTGCCTGTGTTCCCTGAGGGTTTGTTCATTGGGGTCCCCTGTGTACTGAAAGGACCTTAAAGAGGTGAAAGCAGTCACACGTTCTGGGGGGTGCTGCCCTTGAAAGTCCTTTACAGAGTTGTGTGGAACTCCAAGCCACTGCTTGAGAGGGTTGTTGTAAAACGAGCACTCGGTCTGTCATAACATGTGATCTCTTACTCTTACAAATGCCCTTGCTATGATGCCATCTTCCATGACTCCATCAACAGAGACAGGCAGAGAAGGTGCCATACTGTACAAATGTCTAACTTCTAGAATGTGAACCAGATAAACCTTTTTTTAAAAGCTTGCTTGCTTTCTTCCTTTCTTTCTTTCTTTCTTTCTTTCTTTCTTTCTTTCTTTCTTCCTTCCTTCCTTTCTCTCTCTCTCTCTCTCTCTCTCTCTCTCTCTCTCTTTCTTTTAAAATATTTTTTAAGTCGCTATTGTGCGCACCATTGTCATCATAGAAAATGCACAGACAGCATCTTACAGAAGAGGGAAGTTAGCCCTGGAAAGAGGAGGCAAATCTGCATATGTCACTCAGCTCAGACTCAAAGCTACCTCCCTGGCTCTATGCTAATATTCCTGGGCACTGCTCTGCATTCCCGTACTCACTGGGAACATTAAAAACATGGTCACATTATTGGCAGCTCTTTCTTAAAGGTAAGACTTTGTGCTCGGCTTGGGACTCACACAATCTTGCTGTGTAGACAGGCTGGCCTCGAACTCACAATCCTCCTGCCTCCACCTAGGATGATGTGTATATGCCATTGTTCTTGCCTTATGGCAGCTTGTTTTGAATGGCCTCTCTGCTTGGAACGGGGCTTATACATAACCAATTCCCACTAAACATCTGGTTCCTGAGAACCAGCACCTGCTTTCTGGCTGACCCCAGCTCCTTATAGCTATGTCCTACATAGTTCTCTGAGGCAAATCTTTTCTTAGTTGTTTTAAATCATGTGTATGTGTGTGTTTGTGTGCCACGTGAGTGAGGACGCTCACAGAGGCCAGAGGCACTGGGTCCCCTGGAGCAGGAGTTCCAGCAGTTGTGGGTCACCTGATGAGAGCTGCCAGATGTGGGTGCTGTAAACTGAACTTGGGTCCTTCGGGAAATCAATTCGTGACCTTAACCACCGAGCCAACTCTCCAGCCCCATGGGAAATAGTTTTGACATGTGTTTCCCTGACAGCAGTCACTAGCCACATGTGGGTATCAAGCACTCGAAATGTGGTCAGGTGGCTGAGGAACCACATTTTAGATTTTGTTTAATGTTTATAAATGAAAGCAGGTGAACGTGACTTGACGCCGTCATCTCAGACAGTGTGGCTTGAATGTGTATGACATGATTGAGAAACGGCAATAGTTTGGTTTGCATGTAAAAACAACCAAACCAAACCAAACTAACAAAAACCGCACTCTGAGACTCTGCCTTGGACAGGCCTGGTGGCACATGGATTTAATCCCAGCACTTTCGGGAGGCAGAAGCTGGTAGATTTCTATGAGTTTGAGGCCAACTGGGTCTATGAATAGAGTTCCCAGATAGCCAGGCTGAGAAATCCTGTCTGGAGAGAGATGGAGGGGCAGAAGGAAGAGAGGGGAGGGAGGGAGGGAGGGAGGGAGGGAGGGAGGGAGGGAGGGGAGGAGAGAGAGGGAGAGACTGCCTCAATCCCAATATGACCCAAGCCCATACTTTCTCTATTAACTTCCCCATTACACTAAAGAAGAAAGGATGAGAAAGGATAGAGACTCTTGGCCTAAGAAAGCCTCTGATCATAAACAGAGGGAACATCCATCAACTGACCACTCTTACCCATTGGTTTCACGTGGAAAGTTTGATCATACCTCAGAAGAGGGGATTCACTGTTCACAAAAGCTCGCCCAGGAGGAAACATCCCTCACCCAAATAGAATTTCCAGACCAACGATGGCCTCATTTACCCATGGTCTTGTAAAGGCCATGTAAGGATGTTAGATGGTGGTCCACTGTTGGGCTCCAGGATGGAGAGGTGGTGGTCTGTGTGGGTGGTGCATGGCTGCCGTTCATTCAAGTCCACCCACACTCACTAGGAGCTTCACTAGCTGAGGTGTGAGGTGATCTTTAATTGGTGGCTAGATTATGAGTTTCATTCATACAGAAGCATTGTGACAATTCAGCCAGATCCCTGTTTCCTGGGGGTCGTCATTTTGATTTCTTTGACTTTCAAGACTCTTGGCAGCACCTGGGAGCAAAGGAGGCTTCACCTGCTTCCTTTGGGGTGAAGGATTTTAGGAGTCAGTGCTTAGATACAGCAGGCCCGTCCATCGCATCAGAACAAAGTCCACTCTTACAAATGCTCATGCAAGCTTCCAAAGATCATGCAAGCTTCCAAAGATGTCTGGACAGCAGTCACAGACAGTCTACTGTAAAATATGCACAGTAACACTGTCTTAATTAGATGTACATGTCTCTGAAGGCATAAATAAACGCTTTCTTTTTGATATGTCTGATTTAATAACCTAATAACAGGGGAATGTTGCTGAAATATAATTCAGGGGGTGAGGGAGAAATTAATATACTCAAATATTTAAAACCCAACAGCAATTAACAATCCATTTAAAACCAATTTCTGAATTTTAATGTCATTTATCCTTATCCAACCAGGACTAAGCCTTGGTTCATTGTTATTCGTTACCACACCTAACAGGATGCTCTGCCCCTGGCTTGGGCAGCCCTTCCAACCCCATTACACAGTGGCAGCTGACTGTTGTGTCACCACAAAGTGGCGGCTCCCCTGGAGCTGCATCGTCTCCTGAGTTGCCATAGACGCATCACCTCTCCCTCACCTGTGCAGTATTTTACTTCTCTTTTAGCGAAAACTCTGATTTAATATTTAATGGCACACATTAAAGATAACTTGCAAAACCAAAAATCCCTGTTTTCTGTAGAGTTCCGGGCATCTAGAGACTCTCTATGTGGTTAACCCTCGGTCAGAAATGGTCACCTGGAGCCTGGCTTTCTTCCTGTTCATGTGGAGGAGATGGGAATGGGGGGAGGGTGTCTCCTAGCATGTGTACCTTAAAGTCAGTCTAAAAAGAGACCCTTGCCATCCCCTTTCTTTTTTTATTATGATAAACTTTTAAATTTTTAGTTATTTGTGGAATTGTAATTTAACAGTAGGACTGACTGCACAAATTTGATGTGTATATTAATGAACAGGCCTTCATCAATTCAGTTTGTTTTCTCTACTCTATCTCGTGTCATAAGAATTCATGGCTCCTGTTTTGGAACTTAGTTTTTCTCCCCCAGTGGTCGACATCTGGGAAACTATACAACCCGGTACCCACTGATGCTTCAACCTAGAGTTTGTTCCTCAGCCCAAGGGTGAAGAATGGCATCCTCAGGCGAGGAGGTACAGACTCCGTGTCTAGGTGTCTTCTCCATATGTACCTGTGTCTAATGGGGCAGCAATGGGCAGAGCAGATGCAAGCAGTGGGGCCCAATGATGAAAGAGGCTGGGTCCCAGGTGTCTGCCGGGGATGCTAGAAGGGCATTGGCCTGAAGACAGAGTAATGCGAAGCCAAGGATGGATGTAGGTGGCCATGACCAACTCTTTGACAGAAGCCAGGAGAGCCAAGCTCCAGGGAAAAAGGAGGGAGTGATATAAGGCCTTGTGTTCTGTGCACCAGGGTACTCTGGACACCACACTGTGTGTCTGAAGAATAGCTCCTCTTTACGATCGTTGGGATGCGAAAATCACAGCCAAGCCTTCAGTGTCTATAGTGGCCAAGAAAGTGTGGACATCTCCAGGCAACTCCAGAAGGTCAGAGAAAACATCGGCGTCAGAGACCAACTTAGGTGAGCAGGAGTCGATCAACGAACAAGGAGCGTGGCGGTGTGCCGGGGTACCTTCTGGAAGCAGGGGGTTGTCGACAGATGAGGGTCTCTAAAACGATCATGCTCTCATCTGAAACGGTAGCCTCATTTCCTAGGGATGCTGTGACCAATTGCCACAAGCTTGGTATGGTACAAGAGAAAGAACCTCTCGCCATTCTGAAGGGCTGAAGCCTAAGATCAAGTCACCTGCAGGGCAGCACCCCATCGTGCGGGGACTGAGACTCTGCTCAGCCTCCTCCAGCCTCTGGCGACCATGTCACCGCCATATCTGCCTCCTTTGTTGTGTAACTTTCTTCTCCTCCCACTGCGTCCTCACCTGTGTCTCTCTTACGGCACTGGGTTGGGGTCCACTTGAGTAAAAAGGATGATTGCCAATATCCAGAAGTCAGCTACACCTGCCAAGACACCTTCTGGATAACACCACAGTCACAGAGTTTTGGGAAACTTACTCTTTCTAGAAGCCACCATGCAGTGCTTCCATAGTAGAAAGTGGCAGGGAGGGAATACTAAGGCATGGGCACAGAAGTCACATGTCCTCCCTGTCACATCCAAGTGGGTTGTCTGTCTGTCTGTCTGTTCATATTTTTATAAATGTATTGGAGCTCACTCTGTAGCCCACGATGGCTTGGGATTCACCCTGCAGACCAGACCAGCCTCAAACTTAAGACAATCTTCCTGCCTCTGTCCTCCCCCATTCTGATATTACGTTTATTATATGAGCAGTTATAACCCAGATGTTAATTCTGTTTTAGTTAAGTTCCCTTTCGTTGCACAGGGAGAAGTCTGTGGCTGTCCCTTGGGTTATCTGTGCCTCTCAGTGAGACTTTGAGAAAGAGGAATATCTAGATCCATCAGACTTGACCCTCCTGGATCCTATCTCACCCAGTAAATTGGAGGCAGGAGGTTCCCTTTCAGAAGGTTTGTGATAGGCAAGGAAGAGGAAGAAGAAACCACTTACTAGCCCTGCACAGAAGTGGCTGTTGAGGCCAGTGTGGGATGTGCGGCCAGCTAGTCATAGCCAGTGATGACAACTCACAGCGGCTTCCAGCAGGAGCAAGCAACTGACCAGTCAGCAGGATTGGCGAGGTAAGTCAGTAGATTATCATAAGCAGGTAAAGTGGGGAATCCAAGGAATTTTTTGTTTTGTTTTGCCTTGTTTTCTACTTGCTAAGTGGCTTTTAAAAAACAAAAAACAAAAAACAAAAAAACAAACAAAAAACCCCAAACAACAACCACCACCAAAAGCAAAAACCCAAGCATCCTTAAATGATAACAGGATACAAACCAACCACTTCGAGCTGCACAGAGAACTAATGAGAGGTCAGATGCCCACCTCAGAGACTGTTGGGACAGAATCTGTCACCAGACTCTACCATGTTCCACAACTCTCATGACACACCGCTCTGGGGACATCAGTCTGTCCTTCTGGGTGTGTTTCAGGAAGAAAGAATTTGGTTGTCCCAGTCCAAGCAAAGGTACTGATCGCCCAGGATTCAGGCATGGTCACTCAGGGAACTGGAGAAGTCATGTAAGGCAGGGTCTAGGAGAGTGGTCCTCAGGAAGTCTGTGAGCAGAGGAGACCAAAGGATTCGGCGTTTTCAGGGCTGGACGGTGAATAAAAGGCAGAGCAGGTTTGGAGGTAGGATAAGAAGGAAGGGGCTTCTCGACATGTTTTTTGCTTTTTGTCTAAGGCCATCTTTGCACTCCTTTTATCATTTAATTCTCTGTATGCGTTTGCATGAGTGCGATCTGCTGCACACATGCCATAGCCCACGTAGAGGTCAGAGGGCACCGTTGAGAGTCAGTCTTTACTTTCTACCTTCTTTGAGACTGCCTGCTGTTCATGTCAGGATATCCGGTCCGTGAAGTTCCAGGGATCCTTCTATCACACCTCCCATCTCCTCACAGATGCTTTGAGATTACAGATGTGTGCCACAACAGCTAGCTTTATGTGGGTTCCTGGGATTTGAACTCGGATCCCTGAGATTGCATGGCAAGCCCTTTACTCACTGAGCCATCTTCCCAGACCTACTTCTTCCTTATACTCTTAAAACTTTTCAAGATCCCTGGAGAGGTGATCCATATCTTCCAATATCAGCCTGGTTAGAAACTAAGTGGATGTGTTCTGCACAGGAGCCTGCATCCCACTGTCAGAACAATGACCTTCTTTGTCTTCTCATGGGAAAATAGCATTTCCTACTCTTGATAGAGGAAGACTAAGGTTATCTCCCCAACATTATGAGTGAGTTTGGTCTTGGAGGCCCTTAAGTTAGATTTAGTCAGGAGTCCCAGACACGTTGGGGAACTGTTGCCACAGACAAGTAGGGCATTAACTCACAGAGTCTGAAACGGGGTTCCACACTGGGGGATGCTGCCGGTGTCTGAGCAACTCCATATCTTCCCTGAAGTAGAAGCGAGACTGATACCTTCCTAGTGCTGTCCAAAAGATTAGAGACAAGTCAGGTGAGAGCTCTTTAAACCACGCCCAGAACCTCGTACAGAATCTGGTTCCATCAGGACTCCTGCTCAGTTCCAGCCACTGAAAGGCAGAGGCTCAGCTACACCCATCAAACTGGGAGATCTTTTCTCTCAAGAATAACTGATGGTCCCTTGAAAGTAAGCACAGTCTGGTATTTAGCAAAGATGACTATCAAACATCTTTTAAATGATATATGAATGGGGTTGGGGATTTAGCTCAGTGGTAGAGCGCTTGCCTAGCAAGCTCAAGGCCCTGGGTTCGGTCCCCAGCTCCAAAAAAAAGAAAAGAAAAAAAATGATATATATGAATGGTGGATATTGATGAGATATAACAATCAATGAAACTGAGAAACTGAGCTCATTTATGAATTTTTTATATGTAACAAATCTAAAGTTGTATTTATTTATTTGTTTATTGATTGATTGATTGAGATAGGGTTTCCTCTGTGTAGCCCTGGCTGTCTTAGAACTCACTCTCCAGACCAGGCTGATGAAATCTTAAGTTCTTAATGCTTAAAAAATGATTTAAAATACACCAATGTTTCTGGCACCCTAGTTGCTTTCTTGGCATTGGCTCAGTTGGGTCAAGAACGAACCGGGGAGGCAGGCTTTTCAGGGTGGGGTGCACATGTCACCCCAGACACCTACTCCAGCTCCTGTAACCCAGGATGTCTGGACCAGCTTCCTCCCAAGGACAGTCATATCTAAAGGACAGTCCTACCTGCTCACCAAGAAGAAGGAGCTGACAGCCAGTGCTCCATTTGGTGGAGTCTGGGGGCCCAGCCCCTGGGTTTTATTTCGGAGGCAGCTCATAGCCACTGAGTCTTAGGATTGTAAGATGTAGAACTGAAGTTTTTGGGGAGGTCATCTTCTTCAAGTCCATACTCAGTCGTTGGGAAAACTAACATGCAAACAGGAAGGATTTCCTTTAAATCTTGCAGTTTGGAGCCCTGCGGCCATGGGCTTGGGAATAAAAAGGCAAAGCAGCCGAATGGGTGATTCCTGCTCTCAGTGTGTGCATTTTCACCTTGGCTATGAGGCCCTTTGGGTGGGTAGGACATCTACCCATGTCTAGTTTTGTAAGAGAGGAAGACAACTACTCAAACAAGCGTGTTGCTTCCGTGCTTGAAAAGATGACAACATTATCCCCAGTCTTAGAGAGCAAGCTGGCTGTTCCCTCATGCGCGCCTGGCTCTCACCTCTTCCTGTCAATCATTGGAGCCCAAGATGTTGGCTGATAAGGGTTTTGTGAAATTCATGTAATAAGCCACTCTTAAAGGCCAAAGTAACTCAAAAGGCCCAAAGGGATGAAGTTAACAATGTGATAATTAAATTCTGACTGCTGAGCTCTGTGAGGCCTCCCTCGAGGCTGTCATGGTGTACTGTGGGTGTCCAGGGACCCAATGAGATCTTGAATCGTATTATGGCGTTACCACTTCCTGGGAAGGTTCACCCTGCAGCCAGGGCTAGACGTTCTTGGGTCAGAGAAGGGATGTGATTTTCTTCCAGGTCACACAGTAAAATAGGGGGAGAGGAGTCAGAACTTAGCAAGACTCTTGGTCCAGTCAGCCAGTGTCCTTTTTGTGAATGAATCTCTTCTGGTTCATTCTGGTGGGGATCCCTTCAAAATCAGAGCTAATTTTGATCTCAAATGTACTTGGACACAGTTGGTAACAGTGGCAATGGCTGTGGTCCCAGCCACTGAAGAGGCAGAGGCAGGAGGATTGCTTTGAGCCCAGGAGTCTGAGGCTAGCCTAGGTGGCATACCTAGATTCCATCTCTTGAACTCAGTTGTGGATCAGCCCTCTGATGACATGGGCCTTTGTCAGCATGGCTGCACTGGTCCCTCTGAAGCAATCCTGACAATGGACCCAAATAACCACACTGCCCCTAGCAACCCCTTGGGCTGCAGATTTCGAGGGCCTCTTCCCTTCCAGAACTTCCTCTTCTCCCCGATTATACTCAAGACCTTGCCCTCATGAAGTCCTGGTTTTATTTCAACTGCTACAGTGAGGAGACCATACCATTACTCTCCTCTATCCACGGGGGCTTGTATGATCCACCCTCAATCCGCCCCCACTACCGTAAAGTCAACTCAACCAAGAATAGTCAAAAGATCTCTGCATACACTGTAGGTTTCTTACATATGTGCCTTCGAGTAAGTTTAACTTAGAAATTAGTCACAGTAAAAGATAAAGAACAAAACTAATACTAAAGCAGAATAGTCGTAATAGTACATAGTAAGAGACATGTGTGTCTTGGGCCATTATTAAGTGAAGCAGGAATTACTGGCACGGATGTTTTACTGTAACAGTAGCTCTGATCCTGAGCAGACTTCTGAGTGGCCAGTGGTGGTATAGGGTAGATGGCACAGATATCCTGGAACAAGGTCTAAGTGGAAGCCAGGGAAGGGTTAAGTGGGGCATTTCAACGTGCCACCCAGCTCATGAGCATTTTAAAACTTACAATTCATTTATTCAAGTCTTCATTTAATCTGTTCACACAGTCACTGGAAAATGCAATGGGATAGAGAGGGAAGGGAGTGTGTGTGTGTGTGTGTGTGTGTGTGTACGTGTGTGACATAAAAAGAAGTGACGTTTATTTGACCTGTAGAATAATACAGGAATCTTGGCTTATTCAAGCCACTGCTACTCAACATGGTGGACTGACTTTAATCTCCTCCGACTGAAGCTATTTTAAGAGGGAGTTCATGAATCATGAGAGTAAGACAGACTCTCAGCAGCGACAGTTAGCCAGGTCCTTCATGGGTTAACTCCTAAAGGGTCCTAAAAGTACTAAACTCCTAAAGGTTGACTCCAGATCACAGTGAAGAACCTTCTATTTCCTGGTCAGCTTGTGACTCACATACCTGCTGTGTTTGCATGTCCAGTTTTTAATAACTTGTTCTCCACTTGAAAGCCATTGATGTTTAGGACTGGGTGGGTCTGTATTAGGGAAGGGATCACTGTATGTATTAACTTTTATCCCTACCAATCACTATCCAATAAGGCAATGATTCTCAACCTGTTTGTCATGACCCTTTGGGGAGTCAAATGACCTTTTCACAGGGGTTGCCTAAGAGCATCTGCATATCAGACTACATTACAAGTCATTACAGTAGCAAAGCTAGCTATGAAATAACAATGAGAATCATTTTATAGTTGGGGGAGAGTCAACACAATATGAGGACCTGTATTAAAAAATCACAACATTTGGAAAGTTGAGAACCACCACCACCACCATCACACGCATGCGCGCGCGCGCACACACACACACACACATACACACACACACACACACACACACACACACACACACACACAAGTCCACTTTCCAATATTGACCTAGAGAAATAGCCAGCTGACAAAGCACTGCCACACAAGCATGATGACCTGAGTTCAGTTCCCAGATCCACATAAAAACAAACCGAGATGTGGCACAGGGCTCTGTTTCCTGCACTTGGGAGGATTCTTTGGGTTTAGTGGCCAAACAGCATAGTTTAATCTGTGAGGCCCAGGCAGTGAGAAGCCCTGTTCAAAAAATAAGGTAGAAAACTCCTGAGGAACAACAATCCAAGGACAGCCCTGCCCCTTCCCCCAACACCTCCCAATCCCTCCTGCCTCCTTCGCAGTCAGTTAACCACTTTCCTAATGGGAACGAGCTTCTTGTGTCCGTCTGAGGATTTTGCCTGTCTTCTTTGGCTCAACAGAAGGAAACACCCTTTCATCTGAGAAACCTTCCAGAATTGTCCCCAGGGCAGAACTGCTCTGTTTTCTCCCAGGTGCAAAACCTGGATGCTTAGCTCATCGGTGGTGGTGTGGTAAATTCCTGCCTCTCCTCGTCACACTCTAAACTTTGTCACACTCTAAACCTCGTCACACGGTGAACTCTAGGAGGTCAATGATTATGACTTCCAATCTGTATTCTCCAGTTCTCTGCACTCAGCATGTCTGATCCATGGGAATTGAGAAAAGAGGAACGAATGGACCATATGCTTGTACTCGATGCTGGCTCTCCCTGAGGGGAGACTCCTGCAAAATGCACGTACCTTTATCCTCGCCACTGGCAAGATTTCATCCCCGTGTCCTAACTTGTCATTGATAAAGGACAAGTCCTGTCTGGCTTCTGTTTCCAGTCACAGTTTAGTAGTGTCAAGGTCACAACAGAAGCAGCTCAGGCTGGTTAGCTTTCATTGTCCACTTGACACAACCTTGTGTTGTCTGGGAAGGGTCTTAAGGAGAAATTGTCTAGATCAGGTTGGCCTATGAGCATGTCTGTGGGCCACTGTCTTGACTGTTATTAAGGTGGGAAGATCTATCCTGAATGTGAGCTGAACCAGTACCAACAATGGCTAGACTCTGACCTACAGGAGATGAAGATCACCAAGCATTAGCAGAAGCCAGCGGGCAGCGTGAGTGCACTCATTTCTCTCCAGTCTGGACTATAGATGTGCATGACTAGCTGCTTAGGTTCCTACTTTGACATCTTCAAAACGATGGACCATATGGTGGCATTGCAAGTCAGATAAAACCCTTTCCTCTACAACTCTACCTTTTCCGGATGTTTGTATCACTGCAGCCAGGATAGCTACTTTGTTTACACTTTGCCTCATAGAGTGCAGGCCCTCTTCTATAGGTGGGGGATACCGAGGCCTCAAGGGTTTATTCACAAGCTCAGTGTTCTATAGCCTTAAGATAACAGCCGCAGGCAGTTTGACTGCAAACCCCATTCCCTGCTTTGCCTTTGGGCTGCAGATCTTCTCTCCCCCTCCTGAGAGACAGGATCTTGCTATGTAGCCCTGGCTGTCCTGGAACTCACTGTGTAGACCAGACTGGCCTCAAACTCACAGAGATCTGCTTGCCTCTGCCCACCAGAATGCTGGGATTAAAGGCGTTGTGCCGCCTGGCTGGAAAGCTATTTTTTAATTTGGACTACACTTTGCCACATGAAGCCTGAGTGGCCTCTTTGGCCAGCCAATGGGCGGTTGATATTCATTTGTGTCACTTCCTATCACTGTAACCAACATCAAACTCTACCAAAATATGAGGGGGAACCATCTTGATGTTGAATTTGCATATCCAAGGACTGGAGGATGGTTTGTATAATCAAATTATGTGGAGTTGTAAAAGGGAGCAGCGCTTAAATAGCTTACAAAATTACTTTGAAGACACACATTAAAACGGAAAGAACCCATCGCTTTCGAGATCTGTGTGGAAAGTTAAATGCTAATTGATTATGACAGCTCTGTCTTTATCACCAGCATCATCCGCCCTCTCTGCTTTGTCAGGATCGCAGGCTCACACATCACCCCACCTTCTGCCCTTCTCCTAACCGAATTCCATTGTAACTAAGATGAGCAGATGGAGTTTTATACAGGACACCCCTCCCCATCCCGTAGACGATCGCAAGGAGCAGCCTTTAAAACACAACAACGGAAAACTTGAAGTTGCTGAAATTCTGATTTCTTTCAGCAGCTTCACAGATTTTATAACTGTTTTTGTTTTAATTGGCAATGCAAGGTCTTTGGGCCCAGCATCTGTTCGTTGCATCTGGGGGGAAAAGTTAAATTCCCTTCTCTATGGCACGGAACCATATTTAGGAGGCAGGCAGACAAGCAGGTTGGAAGAGTAGAGGGCGGCAGCACAGCCTCTCGGTCCCCGCTGCCCTCTGTCCCCGTCTCCGCGTCCTGTGGGCAGGACAGGGAGAAAAGAAGAAAAATAGGGATTCAAGGAGCCTCTGCTCTGCACAGTTGCCAACTTTGCGATGAGGCTCTTGAAGAATGCTGCACCAGCGGCAGCAAGTGCCCCCGGGGAGGGACCTGGGGAGCTACTGACTGTGAACATGGGCCACGGGGAAATATTTCGTACACTCTTTTAAAAGGACTCCACACATTTTTACAGTCTTTCAGACTTAAGAGAGCTGTGCCTGGTCACCCAGTGCCATGCTGCTGTAGAATGGGGCTTCATTACAGTAATGGCCCAGTACGCCAACTTCTTAACACTTCCGGCTGTTCGATGCAACGTCTTCAGCTCCATAGCTGTTTATAGGATTAATATACTCGGATGCATAATTGACTGAGAGAGAGAGAGAGAGAGAGAGAGAGAGAGACTTAATCTGAACGCTCTCAGAAGTAGTAGCATTCTGAAAGTGAGATAGCATTGTCCCCACTAACAGGGTCAGGCGGCAGGGAGAATTGCTGGCCTGGTGGGAAAGACTTTGAAGGGCTGAGGGATATTTCCAAGACCTGCGGGGGCTTTGGTAGACTTTCTAAAATAGGCTTAGCTGTGCGGCCTGTGGGGTAGGGACCTGCTCTGTTGCCCTTAGCAAAGCAATCTGGGAGGAGGCAGAACAGAGTCCCAGCCACATCTGTGAGGGAGAGGCAAGGGAATCATGGGAGAATGAACAGGGAGAGATGAAGATCTGACAGCCTTGGGCAGTGAGGTTCAGAGGATGCCAGTGTTAGGCTCTGTGCTTTCTATGTGAGGTCACAGGTCACAGGACCTATGATCAAGTTTTGCAAGGCTCCCAGAGGGATCCAAACAAGTAAGATTGGCAGAGCAAACCTTAGGGTGTCACTCTAAAGGTGACATGAAGAGATGAAGCCCTGAGGTAAGCAGATGCAAAGGAAACCATGGCAATACTATTGCAAGGGCGAATGCTGGGACTTCAAGGCAGGGCTAGGTGACTGTGGCAGAGCTGCATAGAGTGCCTTTGGACTATGGAGACCTGGGACCCAGGGGACGGGGGTGGGGGTGGGAGAAGGGATGCCCTTAAAAGACTAGGATCCATCTGACATGGCCCCTGCATACCTAGGGGGTCATTTGTATAGAGTCATCCTCAGTAGACTTACAACGGAGCATGGGAATGGGTCTAATGAAAAGACAAAAGCAGAAAGAGAATGCTAATGGCCTATCTTACAGTTCTGTCTACAGCTTTCCTCAGAGTTTGCTTAAATGTTTGAGACAGAGACCAGACTTACTGAGGGTCAGGAGAGCTCCCCAAACCAGATGGTGGCAAAGCAAAAATAGTAAGTGGAAACGCAGAGGGCCCAGCTCCCCTCTCTTGGGCACTTCACGGGCTCTGCTCCCCAGTTTGAGGAACGGAAATGAAGCTGATATTTCCTCGTCATCAGATTTGGGATCCTTCCCTTTCTCCTTAAATAACTGCCTTCAGCCCGACAGCCACATGTCTGCTGCTGCCTCTCCAGTGCTTGGAAAGAGAGGATGGAAAAAGATTAAGCCTTATCTCTGTTTCTGTTTTCCTTTAAACTGACCACTATGTGACCTCAGTGTGGACACAGGTCAACTCTGTTTTCGTGTGGCCTCACGGTGCAAGGGCGCAGAGCTGACCTTCATGGGCGTTTTGGATGTCAGTCCTCTCCTTGTTGATCTTTGTGAGACTCAGTACCTTTTTGTATGTATATATACATATGTGCAGATGGGTTTGTGTGCAAGCACATGTATGTGTATGGGTGTGTGTGTGTGTGTGTGTGTGTGTGTGTGTGTGTGTGTGTGTGTGTAGGACAGAGGTCAACCTCAGGAGCTATCCACAATTTTTTTTTGAGAAGAAGTCCCATTGGGACTTTGAGCTTACCAGTAGGCAAAGTTACCTAGTCAGCACACCCCAGGGGCCCTCTTTTCTGTGACTCCTCAGCCCTAGGATTAGCCTGTGTGCCACCATGCCATGCCCTCTTACTTGGGTTGTAGGGACTGACCTCATCCTAATGTTTGCCCATCGAGCACTTTGTAAAATGAGCTACTCCCTGTACTTTAGCATATCTTTTAAAGGGTACTTTATTCATTATCAGTATATGTGTGGTGGTGGTAGGGAGAGATACGTGTGAGGTCAGTGGACAACACACGGGAGTTGAGTTCTCTCTTTCCACTGTGGGTTCTGGGGCGTGAACTCGGTTCATCAGCTAAGCTGTCTCACCAGCCGTTGGTTTGTTTTGTGTCCTGGATTAAAAGGCCACGTTCTCACAGTTATATCTGTCATGAAACTGCCCCGCCTTGCAGGTCAGACTTTACAGTTAACCCTCACCATCCTTTTCAGAGCAGAAAGCAGCAGGGACATCCTGCACCCGTTTATTGACGTCTAAGAACTACTGGTTTTTGCAGAGGAGTAATATAAGTCCTGTCAAACTGGGTGTCTGCTAGGTGCTAATTTGACATGGCAATGGGATAAAAGTAGGTCCCAGGCTGTCCTCCACCTCACAGGATCGGAATGCTGTCTGCTTAGCATAGGAATCAAACATTTCCCTGGCAGTAGATTGCTTTCCACTCACAGGTTGACTAAGTAAACAGAAAAGTAATTAACAGTGTGCTGGGGTAGATGTATCAGGAGGAATTTCAGTGAATCAAGAAGTCCCGTTGTGTCCAGTGTGGGATGAATCTTTCATGCTGTCTTTAGGATGAGCACGTCGCTTCTGCCTGTCTCCAAGAAGAAAAATTTCTGAATCTTTAATTATATTTTTCACTTTGATCAAGGAGAAAAGAAAAATCAGAGAGTACTTAAAAACTGGTCCCAAATAAAAGACTTCTCAGTTTCTGGTGCAGTGACGCTGGCCTTGAGTTTCGTGCATGCTCCCCCTTCCTTTTGACTGCATGGGTTTTGTTTTTTATTCTCTTCCTCCACTATTAAATACCTTCATGTTTGAAATGGGATCCGAATGGTTCCTTGTTATGCCACCCTCCCTCTTTGGAAAAATAAGTGGTATTAAGCCATTTATAATGGTAGAGAGAAGTAGAATTTCCAGGAAGGAAATTTACCTTCAGCTGGAAAACAAAAAGAAAACAAAGAAACAACAACAAACAAACAAACAAAAACAAAAAACCAGGTTAAGGCATTGTCTTTAACTGCCTTTTAAAAATTACATTTGAAAGTATTAAATTCCATTTCACATGTCCAGAATGGTATAATGTGATATTAGCATATTAATTAACAATAGAAATAGTGTTTTGATTCATACAGAAAAATAAATAAAACAATTCCCTTATGAAGGAGAAATGGGGACAGGGATGGAGAAGGAGTCTGAGGGGGAGGGAGGCATAGGATTTTACTTTGAGAGAGTTAGAATTGCTCTATCTTCAAGAAGGTTTTGCAAAGTGATGCAGGCTGAAGGGCCTCTTTGGAATTCTTTTGCTAAGTGCTTGACCAGGAACCAGTTTCCCCATCCTCAAATGTTACCCGTCTGGACCCAGGAACACTACGCTGGCCTCAGCCAGGCTGGTGACGCTTCTCAGAAGGAATGCTGGTGAGGGCGAGGCAAGCTTTCATCAGCTTTCAAAGGTCACCTGAGTGCCCACCTGTGCCCCGGCTCCACAAGAAAGTGGGTTTTGCCAAGCACCAAGGTGTTTTCTACTTGTGGAAAGAACTCCAGCCTTCCATATTTTACATATTTGGACCTTTGAACTTGGAATATTTTCTTACATCTCACATAGCTCTGCTCCCTGGGGGGAGAGAACCCTAGTCTTTCAAGTGGTTATTATAAATCTTGGTGTATAAATATGCACAAGAGGTCATCACCACTCCAAGATGGCACTTAAAAGGTTCAAGTGTCTCTCAGTAAGATTTTTCAACTTGTTCAGTGACAGCGAATCAAAGTCCGCAAGCCAGAACTCTGCTTTTGATTGTTCGTTTCTTCAAGATTTTCAAGAAAAGATTATTTTGGGGGAGACTTGATTCATATTCATTCCTTCATTCGCTTGCCCTATAGACACGTAATGAGGTATTGGCTCAGCTGGGACCATGTTTGGTGCTGAATATCCCACCTTAGGCATTGTGGCCAGGGCTGTAAGGTTGAGTCATGAAATTTCTAGATTTTAGATCTGGATTTGACCCAGAGATGCTGGTTTCCTTTCTTGTGCCAAATTGTATCACATAATCAAAGGTGTAAATCAGATCTGACCCTTTCCACCCAGGCCGTGTCCAGTGAGCCCAGGCCTCTGGAAGGGTTGAGGGCCCAGAGTGTGCGATCATCCTGGGGCCATGACCTCACTACATTAGTATCTTGTGGACTTGATGTTTTTGATCTTTTGGGGCAATAGTTTCACATTCCCTGTGACACTGGTATACATTTTCTGTCTGAAATGGCTTATATTTTCTGTGTGCACACGTATGCAGGTGTCTATATTCATGTGACTGTGCATGTGGAAGCCAGAGGCTAACGCTGGGCGTCTTGCACAATCGCCCTGCACCTTGTTTTTTTGAGACAGTGTGTTTCACTGCCTGATTGTGTAGATAGGCTGGCCAGGGAGCACCCGGGTACACCTGTCTAGCCTTCTAATAGCCAGGATCATAGACGTATAACACCACGCTTTGCTCTATACACAGTGGTTAAGTTAAAAATCAGGTCCTCATACCTGACAGGCAAGAAATTTACTTTCCAAGCCATGTCCTCAACCCCTACAAAGCTTCTTTTTGTCCAGAATCTTTGGCTTAGAATCCATGCAGGTATTGTAGAGGGAGTATTACCCAGTGAAGGCGTATTAAATGAAGTGTTCACCTGACCAAGGATGTGCATCTGTCCACATTCTCCAGATGGAACAGTTTCTCCCCCACTACTGTTCTCCAGAGTTTTCAGCCAACATTTTCTGAGTTCCTGTGGTGAACCAGGCCCACACTCTGGAGGCAGCTTAGTCCCACGATCTACCTCCCTTCTTGTCTCCCAAGGGTCCACTTGTCTCTGTGCTCTGAGGCACTCACTCAGAATATAACATCCCATGACAGGCTATCTTTCCACGTGCACACCCAAATAACGCTGGTCTCCGTGTGCTGAGTTCCTTTCTCAAGCTGCTGACATGGTGCCATCTAGGCACAGGTTGAGGGGGACTGCTGTGCGTCCAGGTTGACCTGCTTCTTTATTTGTGAGCTCTGAATATGTTCTCTCCACCTCATCTCTGTTTGAACTGCATGTCTGGTGGGAGCAACGGACTGACTGCAGTCTTTTGTGTTTCCACTCTGAACTCGTTTTCTTTCCGATAACAAAGTTAAAGAAACTGGACCCAAACTTGGGAAGGGGTTTCAACTGCATTTTAGAAGAGAGTCTTATTCTGACTTAATAGATTCTCTTTTTTAAAACATTTACAACCAGGTACAGCCTTAGATGTCCAGGGCCCAGTCCCTTTTCTTTATGGATTGTGGGACCAAGGTACAGAGGTTGGTGGCTACACCACTGTGTTACTACAGCCTCCACATCATGCGCTTTTTCTTGGCTTCATTTTAGTGAGTTAGACTGTCTTTTCTTTCTCAAACATTACCTTTTATTTGAATAAAAAACATACATGTAAAAGAATGACATCAGTTTATTCTGCTACCCTGATCACGCCTGGGTAGACTGTTGTTTGCAACCAAACAAGCCGTTTCGGGCCTGGGCATGTTGACGCTACTTCTTATGTCTCCCTGTTGGGCCTTGGCAGCTCACGTTGGCTAATGGACCTCTGAACGCTCCAGAATCCAAGTGTTCCTTCGCAGTCATTGGTGGTGCTCGCACAGGTGGGAACCCCTCTCCTGACGTTTGCTCCATTTTCTCAGGAAGTTTTCCTTCTGATCAAATCAACTCTACATCTTTCTTTTTTTACCCTCCTATACGCATCCCCCCCCAGGCCTTTAAATAGGTTTGGCCTGAAGACAGGACTTCACCCTCTCTTGTATCCCATCCCACCTTTATTCCGGGCCCTTGACCTTCCTCATTTTAATTATTTATTTCTACTTCCACAGAGGCTGTGTTACCAAATGAGCCCATTGGGCCACCTTCCAGCTGTTTCCCACAGTCCTCTAACTCTAGGGTTGCCCTCTGGCTTCATGGGGGCATACCTGTGGTCAGGAATCTGCTGTTCCCCCAAATAGGGAGAGTGTGGGAGGGGTTACTTGTCCTGTTATGTTCAGCTCTACCAGTTGGGAATGATCCCTAACTTCTCTGGGACAAATTCCGTCCCCTGTAGCAGCGCAGGGTACATCTAATCCCTGCTAGTATTTTAAGACCATGATCCCATCGCTCCCTCGTGGCTCTTCCCCCTCTCCTTAGGTACTCTTTTAAAGGATAGGTATAAATGTGTACGAGTGTGGCCATGTGTCTGCCTCGTGCACAGACAAGTAGGCATTTTCTTCCCTTGGCTGGATCATTCTATTTTCATCCAGTGGTTTTTGTTTAGCAACACCATCATGTCCTGGGTTGCCAGTCAATCAAATCCTCTGTCTATATCTGCCCACCTCACACAAGGTGCTGTGAGCCCGCTCTCTATTATTCACTACTTAAGTCATTTATCTATTATTGAACCCCGGTGAACTCAGATTCCTACTCAGCTTCCATTTTCCAGTTGATTCCTGGAATCTTTTTGGATCTCAGTATTCTCCTTCAATATTTTATTATGCACAAGGCTAGTACATTAATAATTATGTCAAAAGCATAGGTAAGAGATTCAATGGGGTTACAGGTTGCTAACCTTCAGGAACTGTATACATGTGTTGGGGTTGCACTAATTAGAAAAAAATGGTGCCTGCTGAGAGACAGCTTTTTCCTGGTGGGACCAGGAAGCTTCAAGTACTGGGAAGGGTAGGGGGCAGCTGGTTCAGGGACGAGAAGGAGCATGAACTGAATCATGCAGCCCTGTAAAAAGGAGCATGCATACACATGCGTCTCCAGCTCTGTCCACTGAGAACAGAGAAGTACCACATCCATCCTAGCTCCACAGGTTAGATTCCAAACCCAGTTCTCCACTGCACTTTCGCTAAATGGCTTTCTAGAGCTGGATCAAGGGAAATGTAAGTCTAACTTGTATTAGCAAGAAGAAAGAAGTACTCAGATTTTACTTAAGAAGTAGGGCTTGTCAAAGGGACTCAAGCTCCAACTTAGAATGCACCCCGACTTCCCCCTATCCATGGGCCAAAGCTGTGTAAGAGTGAGCAAAGAAAAGGAAGTGAAATCCTACCGTTTTGTAAACCCAAGGTGTAACACGAATATGCATGAGTGTGAAGGAACAGAATAAATGATTGAATGTATAAATGAGTGAGCGTGAAAGGACGGGGTGTCTTCAATGAAAAACCCTTCTATTATTTATATAATAGACCTCCGTCCAACACACAGAGCAAGACTTTGCCACCTCACCGCTGTCCCTGAGGCCAGTGGACCTACTGCCTTTCTCCCTAAGTACAGAAAGTTGAGGGCCTCCTGGTACATACTCCCTCAGCCAGTGATCAAAGCGAATGGCATCAGTAATAAATCTCTCAGGTGGGCTGTGTCTTTGAGGAAGGTGACAGGTGTGATATGTTTCCTTCATGGTCCTTCTTTCCCACACCCATTGGCTGTAGTCTATTCACTAGAGAAAACATAAGAGAAAACGAAACAGGAACATTTTCAAAAAACATCCTCGAATCGCCAAGGTCATCAGGAACAAAGGTACGCCAAGGAGCTGTCACAGAGCAGTGGCAAGACTCATGGGACTTGACAAAATCTAGAGTACTTTTGCAACCATTTCTGTATATCGGATTATTCCCTGAGAAATTATTAAGAGATAAGAAAGGAAGGATTGTGAATGACTAAAGTGTTCTCTGGGACAAAAAAAGAGACTCCTGTGACGTTTTCCTGACAGTCAGCAACAGGGCTCTTGAGGGTAGGGTCTCAGGTAATGTAGGCTACCCTCAAATTTGCTATGTGGCCAAGACGACCTTGAGGTTCTGATTTGCCTGCTCCACCTGTCAGGTGTGTCCCACCACACCCAGTTTGTTTGGTGCTGGGAATTGGGAGTTGAACTTGGGCTTTGAGCATGTTAGGCAGACATCCTACCTTCGAAGCTCCAATCCCAGCCTTCATTCAGCTGTTTTCTGCAGGATCTGAAGGACATAGACTTTCATTTGTGTGGGTCAGATGGCCCAGTCTGGCCTGGGACAGTTTCTGATGCCTTGTCTTCAGTACCCATTGCTACTGCTACTGTAGAACATTTTATATTTTCTTCTACTTACCCAGACCCACGTCTAGCCATCGACTTCCTATTATTTCTGGAGGAAATCCACTACTGAGAAACCCACAACTCAGTAGAGCTAAATATATCTATATCCAAGGTCCACACATTGTTTGCCTTGTAATGTTATCTTTTCCTGTATCCCAGTCACCAGGTGAATTCCTATGTCCCAGTAACTGAGACTAAAGACTACTAGGTTATTTTTGAATTTCCTCCCCATCTACAATATCCAGCCAGTCTCTGACCCACGGGGGCCATTGCTTCCTGTTGTCAGTTTCTATTTCCCCTCCACACAGTGGGTGACTCCAATCCCCAGAGCTTCTGCAGACCCCACCCCCTGCCCTTCTCCCCACCCTGTGCCCACAGAATTTCCCCTAGCATTGTAATGTTTTCCTGGCAGGCTCAAACTTGATGAATTCCCTTCGAGTATAACCCAGGTCTCTCAGTGAAGCTCAAATCTACCTTCTAGGGTATTCTCCTGCCTGATGTGCAGATGGAAGTCTCCTAGCTTTGCCAGCCCACTCTCCAGATCTGCCTTGTCACCTGAGCTTAGCCACTGCCCCTCAGCTTGCTTCTTGCTAAATGACCTATCTGACTTCTTTCTCCTCCTCTTGGACACCAACATATGCCAGATATCGTGTGCCTTCAAAGGGCCTTTGAACCAACTTCTGTTTAGGATACCATATAGCTTCTGCTGTTTTAGCAACTGCTTAGAATTAGTGATGTTTTGAAGAATACGTTTCTTCTATTTTTGGATTCTTGTTTTCTGAACTTCTTTAGGCTTTAGGCTTCTGGGGTTCAGATTCTGTGTCTTTATTTTTAAAAGTTCTTTACACGTAGCTTGACAAAGTGATGTTTGGTGATGCCTATCGAAGGAGAAACATTTGGGTGTTCAATTGCTGAAGGCAGCCTTCAGGATGGCCCAATGCTAAGGAAACTGGTGGGGCCTGGTGAGGGTCTGATACTGCTTTTTCTATTAATTTACCTTTCTATTTTAATGTAGATGATGCCTATATGTATACATGTGCATCAGGTTTATTCCTCGTGCCCACAGAATCCAGAAAGGAGCATCAGATCCCCTAGGACTGGAGGTCACATAGGGTTGTAAGTCACTGTGCAGATTTTGAAAACCAAACCTGGCTTCAAAGCTAGCTTTCGTAAATACTGGTTCTTTAAGGTGTCCCCTGGACTCATCTTTGGCTTGACAGGAATTCTGAGGCTCCTGCTCAGTGCTTCATTAGCAGGCACAACCCACAGGTCTGAGAGCTTTCACCCTGCCAGTCTGAACTAACTGCAAGACCCCTGTCCCCACCCACAGTGCAACTTTGCTGGGGAAATAGAAAATACAATATGCTCACTGTCCTCTTGATCTGCGAGCTTCTATAATGCTGTCAGCAAAGCTTTGACATTTCCAGAGCAGCTCTGCAAACCCCACCCACACTTCAAAGGGCTGCTCTTCTCTCCAGGCTGACCGCACTGGCCATGGGCGGGCATTCCTTACCTGCCTTTCTTTCTCTCTGAACGTGATCTATGTGTGCGTGCTGGTGGAGAGTACAAGTGCACCTGTGTGCGCATGCGTGCAGAGGCCAAAGCAGAGCATCAGATGTTTTCCTTACCATTCTCTGCCTTCTTGCCTTGAGACAAGGCCTCTCACTGTGCCTGAAGCGGCCATTTCTGTTCTGCTGGCTGGCTCATGAAGTCCAGGAGCTACCTGCCTCAGCCCTGCACTGCGGGCTAGCCTCTGATGCTTTTTTCTGACTTCTCTGGACCAAGTATACATATGGAGCACACAGGTTACAAGCGTGCCTGACTTTTTACTTGGAAGCTTGTGGCCATGTTGATTTCAGGCCCTGGGGTTTGTACAGCTTCTATCCACTGGGCCCTCTACCACTCTCCATTTCTTTCTTGACGATCAGCTTGTCACTGCTCTTAAAAACTCTGCTCATCCTTGTTGCCCCTACACACACACACACACACACACACACACACACACACACCACACACACACCCGCGCTCACATAAACACACACTGCCTCTTTGGAAACAGAGTACTGTTTTGTAGTTCAGGTCTAGTCCACGTTCTGGATCCTCCTCCATCAGTCTGATGTGTTTGGGGATTGCAGGTATGCACCTGGCTTCAATCTCCTGGCTCCATGCTCCTGGCTTCAATCTCCCTTCAATATACAGAAAGGCCCTTTTCAGACAGCAGTACCTTCTCTGACTCCAGTATCACCACAGCACGTATTCCCTCCTAACATTTTCTGCCTCCTTCTGAGTATTCTAATGGTCATTCCATGGTATTTGACCATGACACACAAGGGTGGGATGGGACAAGAAAGGAGCAGTCACTATGGCTTTGTAAAGAGGAATGGAAGGATGTTCTGCCTACATGTACATGTGACATGTGAGAGAGTGTGTAACTGTGTGAGTTACACAGTGCCTGAGGGTGTTTCTGTGTGAGTACATATGTGTAGGTGATCTGGGCTGGTTCGTGTGCGCGTGTGTATGGCTATGTGTGCATGCTTGTGTTTGCCCTGCCCATGGTTGCCTGTACAAACAAAGGTATGTGTGCACTATGCCATGTATTTGTGGTTATGTGTGTGTGGTATGTGGGTTATGTGTTCATGTGTATAGTTGTAGGTGTATGTGATTTGTATAGCTATGTGTGTGTGGTATGTGTGGGTATGTGTCTGTGTGTAGTCTGTGTAGTTTTGTGTGTTGCGTGTATATAGCTATGTGTATGTGTGTGATCAATGTAGATATGTGTGGTATATAGCTCAGTCTCTGTGTGTGTGGTATTCACAGTTATGTGCATTTGGCATGTGTATGTGTGTAGAGTTAGGTTGTGTAGCTAAATATGTATCTAGTATATAGAGTTGTGTGTGTACGTGTGTGTGTAGGCACGCGTGTGCATGCGTAGCATGTGTGTGTGTATATATATATGTATATACACACACACACATATGTAGAACCACTGTAAGACAAGTGACCACGGTCTTAGGACTGACACTGAAGCCCTCTGCCCCCATGAATAGGGAGGGAACTGCTGCATGTTGTGTGTGACTCAGTGGTCTGCCAGTGGTTAGGACTTTGCCACCACAGTCCCAGTCAGTGCTTTATTTATGACTTTCCCTCCCGCATCTGTCACCCCTTCCAGGCAGCTCGTGTCTTCGTCATGTAAAATGGTGAGTTTCCAAGTTGAGATGAGAAGGATCAGGAGCATGAGGTGGCTTTGCTGTTGGGCAGGCATGACGTCCCCTTTCCTGGATCAGGTGCTTGAGAAACCTTCGCAATGCTCAGCATGGACTTGTCCAGTATCCCCATGAAACTGAAGGACAGAGAGGCAGAGACGAATGCAGCTTTAAGGTGCATTCACAGGCTTTTCTGGTGAGCTCTCTGTGTGTGTGTATGGAGTGTGCATGGTGAATGTGTGTGAGGCCACGTTTGTGTTACAGCGTGGACAGAGGACAACCTTAAGATGTTGGTCCTTCACCCTCCACCTTTCTGGAGATGGGATTCCTTGCTGTTCACTCTGTCCGTCATGCTGCTGGCCCTAAAGCTCCCAGGAATCCTTCTGTCTCCACTTCCCATCTGACTGAAGCCATGGGTTATAAGTGTATACTGCCTGGCCAACATGTGGGGAGTTGAGTTCAGGTCTTCATGCTTGCACGGCAAGCCTTCTCCAGGCCCAGTATCCGGCTGAGATGCACCCTTAGATGACTTATTTGCTCTGAATTGATCGGCTGGTGCAGTACAAGTCGTGCATCTTTGTCACCAGCTCAAGATAAAGCACTCAATTTATCTCGCCGGCTTGGCAAACGTCATCTATAATAGATGCTATGCTGATTCAGGCGGGTGACTAATCTCCATGGCACAGTCATGCCGGTCTCTATCGGCCAGCACGATCTGGTTTCTCTGCATGTAATTGGTGACCCCGTCCTGCTAGCTGATTTTGCAGCCAGGGGCTCTTCAGGTTGTAGTCACCAACAATTTAGCTCTCCGTCTGGAGAAAGATGCCGCTGATCGCCTCAAGGACAGGAGTTGGGGTGGGGCTGAGCAGGGACGGACACTGGCCTTTACTGTTGGCCCTGCTGACCCGCTGGGGAAGTGTACTCCCAAGCAGCCATTCTACTGTGGAGAAGCCGTGGAAATGAGGCCATCGGCCAGCGTGGATTCACTTCCTCCAGACATTTATAGCCAAACGGACAAGAAAATGTTGCATGTCTAGCGAAAATGTATCCGAAGCTTTAAGTGGTTGTTGCTTCTTGCTACTGAGACACGGCTATGAAGTATGTAAAATAGTTCTTACACACTTACACACGCGTGCACGTGCGCGCGCATGTGCCCGTGCTCCCCAGTGCTACCGCACCTCACACCCATGCCACTGAGCTGTGTGGCCACAAGGCAGAATGTCTTCAGGTCCGTAAGGTTTTTCAGAGTTTCAAGTTTGAACATTCTGTTCCAAAGCTTACGGTTCCGTCCCCTGCTCCTACCCCGGGGTAGGCTGTGCGAGTCCGAGTGTTCTTTGGGGGAAATGAAACTTGGCCTCTCTGAAATCAAAGAAGGAAATGAATGTGGCTGGCTACATTCCTTCCTTTCAGCCTCAAGCATAGCAGGACCACTCTCCGGGGGGCTATTTGGATCCTTCCGTGTTGTTGCTGACAGGGAGATGACATCTCTGTCTAGCCTGTCTTCCCACAAGCCACGGCCGTGTCGCAGGCCACAGAGAAGCAATACTAAGAGGGAGCAAGGGTCTGCTCTTCCTCACACCCCCAGCCTGAATAGCACCAAATAAAGAAAGCGCACCATACCGAGGAGACAGTTCCTTTGCAAAATGCTTGCTGAGCATATTGACCCCCCGAACCCACATAAAAGCTACACTGCCTCTGTCCCCCGTAATCTCAGCACTGGGGAGGTGGAGGCAGAGGATCACTGGCCAGCCAGTCTATCAGTTCAGAGAGCTCTAGGTTCAGTGAGAAACCGTTTCAAAAACTACGGTGGAGAAGGAATGGGGACACTGCGCCAACCTCTGACTTCGATACACATGAGTATACATGTACACACCCCCACATATATGCACATGAACACATACTTTTTTTTAAAAAAAAAAGAATTTTCTTTGTATGTGTTTGTGGTGTGTGGGGATTTGAACTCAGTTCTCATGATTGCAGACTATAACCTCTCACCCACTCACTGAGCCATCCTACTCCCTTACCCCTTACCTCCCCACCCCACTCCCAGCCCCAGCATTTCCCTTTTGACTTTCTGAGGGCAAAACATTCTTCAAGACACTTCCTCAAAAGTGGCATCCCCAGACCCACACTGCTGACAGGGAGGAATCCCAGGTAGTGGCATCCGGTATTTTTTTCTTTATATGTTAGCCCTGACAGTAGACAGGATGACTACTTCCTCTAATGATTAATTATGATGCTATTCACAGCATCTGTACTGTGACCAGAAAAGTAAGCTCTACCACGTGGATTTCTTGCCCCACCCAGGGCCTGAAGAGAAAGATCCTTCAGCCATTGTGTGGACAGAACACGTTTTACCTCCGTTACTGTGTGGAGTTGTTGGTCTCTCACACCCGAGCGTTCTTCAGGCCACTGTGAGTGGTGCACACACAGACGCTCACCACCTCACACCAGTCCAAGGTGCACACGGGTGTGCGGGCAGAGTGAGCAAGCGTCCTGCTGTGGGGTGCCCTGAGGATTCTGGGTCATCGCTGGCTCGGAGTTCTCGGATTATTGCGTGTTCCTGCTGCGGGACAGGGATTATACCTGAGGGTGTTCCGAATCTTCTTCCTCTCCATCTGCAGAGCCCGAGGGTTTCCTGAGAAAAGCAGAGGCTGGGATCCAGCGGGAGGGTGTTCAGGGAGGGCCAGGAATGCCAGCCGGCTGATCAGATTTTCTCCTTGTTTTTTCTTTTTAAGTTCTGCAAAACTCTTTGGTGTGTGACCTAACTGCACTTGGCCTCCCCTTTAAAGATAATGGAGAAAAGCAAAGGGAAGCCAGGCTAGGCACATACCAGGTACATAGCAGCATGGAGATTTCTCAGGAAGGAGGATGGCTGGTTTGGGGCCAGTTAAGGCTACAGCCATGAGTTTGAGGCTATCCTGGGCTATATATAACACCCAGTTCTGAAAAAAACAAAGTAAAACAAAACAAAAAACTAATGAAGGGCAGCAGATGTTGAAATTCAGTTGCTCGTCATAGGACGTTTCTTGCTTTTCCGGTGCTGGGCCACAGCAGTGAGACTAAAAGAATCCATTCCATTGCACTTAGGATTTGATTTGCTAAAACCTCTTCCCACAGAGGTGTTTTTCAGGAAAGCTAAGTGCCAGATTCCCGTGGTGCTGTAAGCTTGGTTTCTGCTGCACCCCCTTGTGGAGTAGGTGTCCATGGACAATAGCTGGAGGCCCTCCAGGTGTGCTTGAAAGGGCCTGGATGAGAGGAACCTGTGGTACTGAGGCCTCATGTGATGTGCGTGAATTGGACACCACGGTATCTGATGTATCCAGGTACTCAGCACACAGGCCTTGGTACTAATGCTCAGTGGGGCCTGGGAAAGGCCCCTGGATAAGAATTCTCTTCTTGATCCTGCTAGTGAAAGGAGACCCTCCTTGACCACTCCTACCTGAGACTCCATCCTTGCTACTATACCAGAAGGATTTCAAACACCCTAGAATTCATCTGGCATATTTCTCTTTAAACAATAATATATACATTAAAATAATATGTACATTGTCTTCTTATTCAGTCTCTTATATGAGAACATGTGCCCTCTCTCCCTTGAAGGGACACTGTTGATGTCCTCTTCCTAGCCACCTTCTCTCAGACTACCCAGAGACACTTGGCAGCCATGTTATGCTAGCAACTTGCAAAGTTGACTTGGAAGTTTTTTCAAGATGGGGTGGCTAACGACTGAGCTCCAGAAATGAGAGATTTTGATTCAGGGAGACGTCAGCTCATGTTTCTATGGTCAGCTTGAACTTAGGACGTGTAGACACTGGAGACAGAGGAGCAGAGAGCCCAGTCAGCAGAGAGGGGAGACTATATGGGGGCTTACAGTGAGAAACAGGAGGGCGAGGCTGGGTGACTCACTCCGTGGAGCAAAGCAATTCCAAGCAATTTGCTTCCTGATGGAATCCAGCTCCACGTAGCCTGTCCATCCGTTTGAATTTCATGTATCAAAAGCATGACAACAGTGACTTCAGCCAGGGTCTGACTCCTATGGAACTGTTCTCAGTTTGTCTCGGGGGCCACACTGTACACTGTGGCATGTCCAGCAGCACCCCTCCCCTAAGCCCTCCAGATACCAGGAGAAGCCTATCTTGTGGTGATAACCCCCAAAACATCAGTTTGCATTGTTAGTGCCTACTGGGGCAGGAGAACTCGGGGGTCAGTCCAGAGAGAGGGTGGTGGCTGGAAAGAAGGACCACAGTCTTGGATTTTGCCTTCATTTCGGCACGTGATGTTTGTCCATGTCTACTTCTGACGTTTATAATACAAAGACATGACAGCCATTCCTTAGGAAGGAGACGAGGGTGGGTCGGCATGCAAACCTGCAGCTAGAATGTGGTAGAGGGCACTAGATGAGGCGAGAAGGGTGTGTGGACCAACCACATGCTGTTCTGGAGAGCGAAGATTGCTTCTGCCTGCTCAGTGGGAAGAGCGCTGATAGAGGAGGCTGGGCAACCTTGGAGACAGCAGCCCTCGGGTGATATGAGGTGGGGGAAGAGCATTCCAAGGAACAATGCATGGGGGCTGGAGGCAGAAGCACACAATGGGCCTGTGTTGAAAACTGCCAACTGTTTCATTCGTCCACCCTGGGCTGAAGGTCTTAGAGAGAACAATGCACTGCCATTGATCCGAAGCAAGGGGACCGTGGGCCTCAGCGACAGAATTCCTGCATAAGGACCAATGAGAACTGGAAGCGTTTGTCCTTCAGTTCACCAGTGTCTCTCCTTGTGATTTAGGATAGCTGCTTCATGCTTCTCTCAGACCTCTCCCCAGCACCTCCTTCTTTTGCACCAAAACATTCAGAGGAATCTTAAAACCATAGTCATGGGCATTGAGGTGGGAGTGGGTGGGTGGGAGTGGGAGGGGTATGGGGGGAGGGGATAACATTTGAAATGTAAATACATAAAATATCCGAAAAAAAAAAATGTCACAGTCCTATCCGCTCTAGCATCAAGCATGAAAATGGTTCTCCACAGTAATGGCGGAGTGATCTTTGCTCTGTTAGCCCATTTTTTAGTACTGTTGCCTGAGGCTACGTGCTTTATGAAGAAACAAGGTTTATTAAGGTTCAAAGTATGAAGCCCAAGGCTCAGGGGGTGTCTAGGTGACGGCTTCGTTGGTAGAGTCCTCAGGTGATGCAGGGCCATCAAGCAGCAAGTGAAAGGGGGCACAGGCCTCTCTGCGTCTGTCTTCCCATAAAGACCCTGGTATCTGAATGTGCTAGGGTTTTTGCTTGTTTTCCCTGTTTTTTTTTTTTTGTTGTTTTGTTTTGTTTTGATTTTGCTTTTTGTCTGTTTATGTTTGTTTTTGTTTTCTTTTGTCACCTTGACACAAAATACCTTCAACAGATTGGCCTGTAGGCAAGTACGTGAGGCAGGTTTAGTTTGTTTGTCTGTGTGTGTGTGTGATTTTTTTGCTTTTTAAATATTTGATTTTGTTTTGTTGGTGTGTGTGTGTGTGTGTGTGTGTGTGTGTGTGTGTGTGGGTATGTTCTGGGTGTGATGTGTGTGTGTGTGTGTCTTTGTGTGTGTGTATGTGTGTGTGTTTGTGTGTGTGTCTTTGTGTGTGTGTGTGTGTGTGTGTGTGTGTGTGTGTGTGTGTGTGTGTGTGTGTGTGTGTGTGTCTGTCTGTGTGTGTGTATGTGTGTGTGTGTCTGTGTCTGTCTGTGTGTGTGTGTGTCTGTGTGTGTGTGTGTGGTTGATGATTGATGTAGAAGGGCCTACCTCCTTATAGGTGGTGCCATTCCCAAGCAGTTGGTCTTGGATAGTATAAAAAAGTAAGTAGAGAAAGCCATAGACACAGACAGACAGTAAGCAGCCCTCCTCCATGACGTTTGCTTCAAGTCTTACCTCCAGGTTCCTGCCTTGAGCCCCTGCCTTGGCTTCTCTTCGTGGTGGGCTGTAAGCTGAAATAACCTCTTACCTCCCCAAGTTGCTCTTGGCCACAGTGTGTATTGTAACAAACACCTAATTAAAACACCAGTCATGGTGGTTGAACCCTAAAGTCCCCATTAAGCTCCCACAGCTTCTTAAAGGCCCACCGCTGAACACCAGGCCTGAAGTTTCCACCCATCTAACATGTCCAGTATGGATTAAACATTCACACTTGAGTCCCCGAGGACATACTCAATCCATATCCAACCATGGCATTTGCTAAGGCCTTTCCAGAATATCTTATGGGAGTACTTGGGCGACATAACAGTATCTCTTTTGCTATATGTGCCAAGAGATAGAACGTTGGCAGTGGGCACTAATTCATTCAGAACTGTCATGCTTGGCAAGGTCTGTGTTACCCAGCTGCCTCACTCCAGAGCACGGACTCTGAAGTTTTGTCAACTTCCCTCACACCTCCTGCAACATGCTAGTGAGCAAAACAACTACATACCTGGTTCACAAGGGATGTGATTCTTCAGATGAGTGTAGGTGACTGCTTGGAAAGCAAATTCTGGTCCCTTCATAGTACGTGACAGTGAGTTAGGATATTCTTACTTCCAAACTCTTATTAATCAGCACACCCCATGCGTGGTATTAATCTCTGTATATCTACATACCAAATTGCCACAAACTCTGTGACTTACAGCCACATAGATATGTTCACTCATGTTCTGAAGATCAGAATTATAAAATGGGCCCCCAAACCATGGTGTCAGCAGGCTTTGCCTTCCGAAGGTTCTGGGGATCCTGTTACCTTGACTTTTCTAGCATTGGGAGGGGATCCCCGTTCTTGAATGATGGCCTCTTCCCTCATCTGCAGACACCCTACTCCTATCCTCTACAACATCTTACAGAGTCCTGGTGATTGGTTAGGCCTTTTCGAAGAATCCAGGTGTCCTAGTTTGCTTTCTACTGCAATGATAAACACCACCACTCAAAGAAGGAAAGAGATAGAAGGGTCTTCTGTTTGGTTTGACTTTTGTGTTACCTGTCCCCATCCCAGTTGATCACTGAATGAAGTCAGTTCAGGAACATCAAGCAGGATCAGGGTAAGGTGTTATAATTCACAGGCTTAGGAATTGAGGATGTAGACATCCTGGGGAAGGGTATTATTCCTCTCCATCACGTTTTACAAACACACACGCACGCGCGTGCGCGCGCGCGCACACACACACACATTCATTTTAGACAAAGGAATTTGGGAAATGTTCAATTAAATAAAGTTAACTGGGTTTCTTTATTGCAAAGCTTTTATTCTGAGACAGGCTTTATTGAGTGACTTTTCTGTAGTAAACCAATTTAAGCTTATCCCCAACTAGCTTACAAATAAATGAGATTCAAACTATGGTTATTTTATTTGGCTTTGACAAGTACTGGGGCATCACTACTAATCTACTTACTCTTTTCACTGCTGGCCTGGCTACCTCCCCAGCAGTGTACCCCAGATACTTGCTGTTTCTCCTGGCCATATTCTTGTGATCCACTTCCCCTCATGGTGGCTTCCTCCTCTCCTTGTTCTTTCTCCTTCTGTGGTCTTTCCTCTCTCCATGTCTCTCTCTCTTCTCCACACTAAGTCGGGTAACTCAAAACCCACCCACCTCTACTCTCTCTAGTAATTGGCTGTAGCCAGTTTTATTTAACCAATAGTTTTAAATTAAGGAACAAAGTTTGCACAATAAAAGCTTGTAGATATGAGAATTCACTCATAGGCCTAGACCTTTGGGTATGGAATTTAGCATTGCAATACAGCAATAGACCAAACAGCAACACTTTTCCTGCTGAGATATGATTAAAACTTGACTTGCTCTGGATAGGGCACCAGGAGCGGACCAAAGTAACAGTTTTATTGAAGTCTAGCATTGTAAACCAGCTTGCATATTGGAATTTCTCACAGGAGCATGGGTAACATAATGTCAGTTTTATCTCTGAAAAATCCTACCTCAGCCTGGGTGACAACTCATAGAAGCCATGTCCTTGAGCTCCCTGTATGACTTGCAAACAGCTGGGCAGATTGGAGAGTCCTCATCCCTAGCCATTGTTATTGCTCACCTAAACCTTGTGAACTTTCTAAGTCTGGGTGCTCCCTGTTTTTCCTTCCTGGTCCTTGTAAATATCAGTTACTTCCTGAGTCTTACGAGCTTCCCTTCTCCCCCTATTCAAAAGGAACACTATACAACAGGTTCTCTGGTAGACAAGCCTGGCCTTCGACTTCTAACCCTCCCATCTTCCCTCCTGAGTGCTGCGATTGTAGGCAAGAGTCTCCACACTGACACTTTTTGGATATATTTGTGTATAATACAGAGTCCAAATCAGAAAATTTGTTATTTGTAACTCCTGTTTCACCAAATCCCTCAATCCCATCCTTTTTTAAATTCCTGTGAAGAAACACCTAATATCTCAGGGTAACATGGATCCCAGTTTCAGGAAGTCACAAGAATCTGGAGGTCTTTCTTTATGGTCTGAAGAGACCTGTGACTCAAAACTCTAGTGCACTTCATGTGATGATCATGTTAGTGTGCAATGAATTGAACATGGGATGGAAAGTCTTCATTTCGCCCCTAAAATTGCTGGTGAGAAATGAGATGTCCTCCTTCACCTTCAGGTGGAGACTTCCCCATCTACCCATCCATTCCCTGAACCAGGGCACGCCACAGGGCCATCCAGGCAACATCTTTTCCTCCCACTTTTACTAACTCCAGTTCCTGGGTCCAGCCTACTTTGTGCCTGTGTCTCTCAGACTCTTGACTAGAAGAGCAAGCAGCTGTCTCCCAAAAATACTCAGAGAGATTCCCTCAGCCGTGTATATGCTGCCAAGGAGGTGGGGCTATAGGCCAACGGGGTGGGCTCAGGAAGTCATGAGTCACCTGGCAAGAATTGCCTAAGTATTTTAGGCCCCAGGGTGGGGTAGCAGGGGGTGGAGTGGGCAATGCTTGTATTCATGGTTGGGTTAATTTATGGTTTTTATCCAAGTTAATGGTAGTTCTGAGAGGCAGCTCCATGGAGTTTGGCCACCAGAATGTGTCTTTAACCACCCCATTAAGCTTCCCTGCAGATGGGGTACCATTCCCACCCTGTTTGCGGGTTTTTAATGTCAGTCTGTGAACTCTTGTCTCCCTACTGCCCTATCATTCCTCCTTCTTTGTCCAGTCCCCTCCCTGGTGAGGAGGGTGTCGGACATGTCTGTGTTGCCACATGCTCTGCCCAGCGCTTATCAGCTCTATTAAAAGCTCCCGTGCAGGATTCAGATTGGGGACTATTCCATTAAAACGTCACATTAACGAGTCCTCAGAGAAAATCTCTCTCAAAGCTTTTGAGCTCATAACTACTTGGCTGTCTTATGAGCTTCTACAGCTCCTAACATGTTAGCAATCAGAAAAGAAAGATGTTCCCAGTGACGGTCGGCAGCAGCTGGCCTTGGGAAACCTGAAGCTTCCCCCTGGATGTTTAGGGAGTGGGCTGGCCTGGAGGCTCCCATGTACTGGTGTCCACGTGTCCACATGTCTCTCCTGTCCCTGTCCAGACCCAGCAGATGCTATCTATGTGAAGAGTTGGGAGGCCAGCAGAGATGCTCACAGACCTGGAGGTCAGAGCACTGGCTACAGTCCAGATACTCATGAGCTGAGTGCCAGCCTGGGAGTTTAGGTCAGAGGTCACAACTTACTAGGTCTCCTGGGATAAGATCATCACTGGAAAGAGAGCAGCGTGGGGTTCTTCGGAAGCTGGAGTTGACCCTTGTGGACACACTGTTCTTCAGCGTCTATGGGAAAGCAAACAGCAGGGACCACCGCTGCGGGGGGCTGGATTCTCTTTCTGCCCCACATCTCCAACTCTTGGACTACTGCCTCCTGACATCTTTCCTTATTTTTAGGACTGTTTTGATGTGACATTGTTGGAACCCAAGCACTGAGCTGTGTAGCCCAGAAGCCCTTGAACTGATCCACAGTATCATTTCTTGTCGTTGGGGACTGACAGAGTGCAGAGGGCTGATGTGAGGACCAGCAGTCTACACAGGGCAGGCTTTTCTGATCCTCTGAGCCCCAAGGAAGATTTAGGGCCTGTCATGTTCTCTCACCTGCTACTGTAGTTCCATGAAGGCAGCCACACTGACACAATAACAAGAGTCCTCAGGGGCTTGGCTTCCCTGGCAAGCACAAGGGGCGGAGAGGTTGATCCCCAGAATGCTCATGAAAGACAGAAAGACAGAAAGACAGATAGATGGGCCATTTTTAATCTTAGTTTAGTGTAGTGCTGGGAAAGCAGAGACTGGCTGATGCTTGGGCTCACCGGCCAGCTGGAGAGTTCCTGACCAGTGATAGACTGTCTCAGAAACACGAAGTGCATAGCAGAGATTGACTTCTCGCTTAGACACACCTGAATACACACACACACACACACACACACACACACACACACACACACACCCACACACCCTAGAGTCACCATTCCATCTTCTGTTTTTTATCCTGGGTGCTGACTGCAGGAGTGGACTAAGGGGTGAGTCAAGTTTTCAAGCTCTATGCCTTTGAAACTGAGTGTTAGCCAGGTACCGGCTACAGTGATACACAGTGATACCAGGGAAGGGTGACAGCTGGGTTGTGCAGCTCCTGTTAATGGTCAAGGGCAAGAAGGAGAAGAGGTAATTCTTTTTAAAAAGAACAGCAGTGAAGAAGCATCAGCACCGGGCACTCAGGAGCACATTCAACATCTCCCCTCTCCCACCTCCCTACCCTCACCTCCCCACTCCCCACCCCTCACCCCCATTCCACTGCCCTACAAAGGGACCTCAGTTGCAGCCGCCACAGGGGTGTGCCTCAGGATTGCCTGTTTTCTTTTCCGGCTCATCTTTCAAGTGAGTGGAGGAGCTAGTGGAGCAGCAGTGCGAGGTGAGAGTTTGACTCTTCTGGCCTGGCCACCTTCCACTGTGCCCCTCTGAGCTGAGATCTACCTCAGGCTTGAAGCTGCCCTTACACAACCCTTCCTGATCATCTTGTCCTGGACCTTGTCTTTTGCCCTCCTACCCTGCACCCCCAGTGGTTTCCTAGATGACCCACATGAGTGACACGTCCGTGCAGCTGAAGACAGATGTGGAAAGTGTAGCTCGCCCACCCAAATGTATTGCAAGTTGGTTAAGTATGGGAATCCCTTAAGAAAGCTTAGGAATGTCTACAGAGACAGAGGACAAAGGCGAAGGGGGGAGGTCCGTGGAAAGGGAGCACTCCTGGGATGCAGAAGGAACTCTCGTGGGGTGGGAAACATTGGGATGGGTAAGCCAATCACACAGTGCTCTAAACATGGGCTGGTGAGACCAGAGAAAGCCTTTTCTCCATCCTTTCTACACATGCCAGGTAGAGTTGTGGGGCTGATTGCATTGCGATGTTCCGTTTCACACTCTCAAGCTTTGGGAGGTCCGCCTCCTCTGTAGCTCCATTACTTCGGAATCTCTGCCTTGGAGGAGCCTAGGAGAGGAAACGGGCACACAGCTGGGCCCCTGGATGGGGCTGGGCTGCTGCCAGCCGGCCAGGAGACTGTGAACGGTGTGTTCTTTAAAGAAGAGTACAGCATTTCTGCTGTATGACAAACCAGCATATTTCAACATGTGCCTGGGTGTCGACTACAGGCGTGGCGGGGGTCACTTATTTCTGCCTAACGTCCTCCTACTCAGGCATGCGCAGATACCACTCACTCGGCTGTTTGTGTAGTCACGAGTTGTTCTAAACACAGCTGCTTTAAGGGTGTGCTAGAGGTGTGGGTACTTACAGCATCTGTGAGGAATCTTTACAAAGCAAACTTGGGAAGGAGGCAGCGGAGCCTATTTGCGGATGAAGAGCCACCGTATCCCTTGTCTGAGTTTGGAGTTTTGGTGCAGTATTTTGAGAGCAGGATGTCCATGAGATGCTGATTCCAACCGCCCCAGGTGTGACATCCCCCCGCCCCCACGAACACTTTTCCAAGAGTGGGAGCACTCTTGACTCTCCCACCCCAGCCACACCCCGGCCTTCTACCAGAACCTCAAGACTTTACCTTAACCCTGGAAGGTGCACCATGGCAATGGGACCAGACAGTGATGGCAGGGGCATGTCTGTCTGTCCTCAGGCAGCGGAGTCCATACTTCAGTCTTCTCATCCCTTACCTATTTTCCAGGAGTAACGAGGGGGAGGGGTGTCTGTGCATCATATGCACAGTGGTTAAGACAGCTCAGATCCAATAGGAGGGATGTTTGTCCTCTCAGGTCCAGGTGAGGGATAGCAGACGGGGTTTGGTTTGGCCTGAGAGAAGCTGCTTGGACCACTGTGTGGAGGTGTTTTTAGGGTATCCTAGAGAGCTCTGTCTCTTCCAACTGGTAAGGTACATGGTTGTAGGTGCTGAGACGGTGCCCAAGAGACTCCATACACCTGTACTGAGCATCCAGACCCAGTCTTACGTTTTTTGTCTGTAGCTCATACCAGTCCCCTCTGTGGCTTTTCTGTTCATGGCCGGGGTCTTTGGTGGCCCTGCCTAGATCCAAAGTGACTGAGTGCTGAGGTTTGCTCTGTTGCTATGTACTGTAATGCTAAATACTGGTCCCCAAGGACTGGTCGCGCCCAAGGGACCTGATGTTATTGGTAGGGAAGTAGACGCAATAGCACAGAGGGTAGATATCTGCCCAGCGTTCGTGCTGATTAAGGCCTATTATAAATATAAAAGTGTCTTTTATCTGAGAACTGAATGAGCAAAGGCGGGGTAGAAACCCTCGTTTGAGATTAAAGCATGTCAGTTTGTACTGCACTATTCAGGCCCTGGGAACATCTGGTGGGTCTACTCTTCTGGACACTTGACTGACTTCTACCTTGAAGGGGTGAGTGGCTGCCAGAAGGACCAGCTTCCTGTGGCTGAGATCAGCAAGACCATGAAGCCTGCTCAGGCTCCAGCAGCCTCAGGGACAAGAGTAGGATGGGTCCCAGGAAAACGGGGAAGGAGATTTGGGACAGTAGTCTTATCAGGAAGGGGCTTTTGAAGATGTGAATCAAGTTAAGGTGAGTTCATTAGAGTGGTCCCTAACGATGCTGTCTTTGTGAGAAACAAGCCAGGGGGTATCAAGAGAATAGCAGTGACAGCAGAGGCAGAGTTGGACCTCCAGCAAAGGGTGAGCCAGTCCCTGTTGACAACTCATCAGTCAGCTTCCAGAACAGTGGGGAGGGCCATTTCTGTTGGGCTAAGCCCCCACTTGTGGTACTTTGTGATGGTGGCCCCAGGAAGGCAAGTTTCTCAACATCAACCCATTATCTGCATTATCTGTCTGTCTGTCTATCTATCTATCTATCTATCTATCTATCTATCTATCTATCTATCTATCTATCATCTATCATAGGCTATTGTATATCGGATGTTTTGAGAATCAGAACAGCCATGGAATAAAACATAGGCAAAAGAAACAAAGAACCATTCTTATAGGGAAGTTCCTGATCCGGGCTGTCTGTGAAAGAAAGAAGAAAGAAGCAGGCTGGCAGTAGAAATGACCAACACTGATGTCCTAGTTTGGTTTCAGTTCCTTGGGACAAAACACTGACCAAAAGCAACTTGGGGAGGGAAGGGTTTAATTTCAGTTTATAGTTTACAGTCCATCGGTGTGGGGAAATCAGGGCAGGAACTGACAGCAGGAACTTGGAGGCAGGAACAGGAGAAGCACAGGCCGTGAAGGAATGCTGCTTACTGACTTGCTCCCCTTGGCTTGCTCAACTTTATACGCCCCAGGACCTGTCCAGGAGGAACACCACCAGTAATGGGCTGGACCCTTCCACATTAATGATCAATAGCAAAACATGTTTACAGGCCAGTCTGACAGAAGCATTTCTCAATTAGGATTTCTTCTTCCCAGATGACTCTAATTTATGTCATATTGAGAAAGACTTAACAAACACAGATGGCCATGGAAATGTCAGTAGGGGCCAGAGAAAGAATGGAGGGAATAAAGCCTGTAAATGAGCAGATCTACGACTCTCTGAGGGGCTGGGCCTGGGGCACACACCTGTGGCCAGTGCTTGAGAGGTGAAGGCAAGAGCATCAGGAATTCAAGGACAGACTCCGCTCCAACACGTTTCAAAGCAAGCCTGGGTTACGTAAGACCCTGCCTTCAAGCAACTGGGCAAATAACAAAAATACCAGACACCGGGGAGGGAGAAAGGTCTGAGATAAAGGCAGTTTCACGCCAGGGAGGTGAGAAGGGAGATAAAAACCTGACCACTGTACGCATCAGCCCCCAGCAGAGACTGAGCAGGCAAGTGGTCAGCGGGTTCCAGCATCTTGTGTGACCAGGAAGACCGATGGGCTGTCAAGGACTCTCGGCTTCGCCTCTGCAGCAGCTGAGCATGGGAGTGGTCTCCACGTGGAGAATCATGGGAATTGACTCTTAGAGAAACACCTCCATTGCTAGGATTACTCAGAAGGCAAAAGTGGTAGATTTTTGAGACCCTGTATCCTGTGTTGTAGGTGACAGAACCTTTGGCCATGTTGGCCATGTGGTACCAGTGAGCTGTGTTGTTTTAACTCGGGGTGGTTGAGTTGTCAGGTTCCACAGTGGAGCCGAAGGGAGACCCTGGTTGCCTGCTATGACAAGAGTGATGCTTGTAGCTCACCGGGAACCAGATGGGATTGTTTTAACAAGGTGGACAGTTTCTCAGGGACAAGCAGTAAGCAGGGGACAAAATCCAGGAGAGTGAGTCATGTTGTTCATGATGACTTTAAAATGAAGATGACTAGGTCCAGTAATAATGGACATCTCTAAAGCAAACTGTGGAACAAACAAGTCCACAGCTGAGACAGAGCTAGGTCCAGGCATTTTACTTTATATAGGTGGAGGAATTTTTATACAACTATGTTGTTATTATTTTATTGGTGAATATATTTAAATACATACATCAGCTAATAGTAATTTCTCCATATCACTTGCTAAGGATCACTGTTCATTTTCTATGTAGTTATCGGGATGTATGAAATCCAGTTCTGGGACGAAATAATAAGCTACATGAATTTTCTTTTACTGTATTTGTTATTTCCTGAGGGCTCTCTCTCTCTCTCTCTCTCTCTCTCTCTCTCTCTCTCTCTCTCTCTCTCTCTATTGCAGTCCAATGAAACCTTATAGGAGTTGGTCCTCTCCTACTCTGTGGATCCTGGGAATCAAACTCAGGTTGTCAGTCTGGGCAGCAATCACCTTCACCTTATGAGCCATTCCTTTCGTCATCCCTTGCTGTCACTGTTAGGACATTTTCTGACTTATTAAAAAGTAGTGGATGGCTATATTTGTCTCTTCAAGGGAACCTTCATTCTCTTAAGCGTTACACTTGCTCCCTAGTGTCTATCTCTTCAGTGTCATCAAGAACTATACTTTTTAATCTTCTAAATCATTCCCGATTACGCCCACATCCCGAAGCAATGCGACTTTACCTGAAGGGAGAGTTATTCAGGAGAGAACTGAATACTGAGAGTATTTTGCATGGTGGAATCAGCCACGATTGAGATGGTCAGTTGTTCACCTGATTTGTGCCTTTGCGGAATCCTCTTTTATAAATGACAAGACTCTCTCCAAAGCGTAGGGAACAGTCCCCAGGCGCACATGGGAAGAGCAGCTATTTCTGTCCTTAGGTTCTAGTTTACACATCCAGAGCCTGGAAGCTTTGTTCTCAGAATTCATGCTGTCATCAAGAGGACTCAACATAAATAGAGTGGTGGGTTGGCCCATGGCTTTGCTGTAACTGCAAGCAGCTGCAATTGCCTGCCAAGCGCTGTGTCTCCTGGGTGTGGAATGACGGCTTCCTCTCTTTTTCTCCTGGGGTAGGCTCTACCCTTCCGATTAACTCTATGTTCTCACCCTCTGTACCTGGCTTCACAGCTGTGGGCTAGTTATCTGCTTTTACACATGCCACGATAATCTTCAGTTGGCTTCTATGAAGTCAGTGATTATCAGCATGATGTCCCCTGTTGGAACACAAGCTCTCCATGATTCTCCATGATCTCCATGGATCATGGAGTTGATGTGGTATCTAGCCTGTAGCCCCTTAGGAGATCTTTAGGGTGTCCTGCAGAAAGACTTTAGGTAAGTGGTTCGCAACCTGTTGGTTGTGACCCCCTGGGGTCACGCATTAGAAATCCTGCTTATGAGATGTTTACATCATGATTTATAACAGTAGCAAATTTACAACTATGAAGTAGCCATGAAATAATTTTATGGTTGGGGTCACTACGATATGAGGGACTGTATTAAAGGGTCATAGCATTTGGAAGGTTGCCAGCCACTGATTTTGAGGATCTAAAAATTCCTTGAAATTGTATACAGCGTGTATGTGCCCTGTTACCTACCAGGAGGGGATCATTCTATAGGGGATCATTCTATAGGGGATCATTCTATAGGGGATCATTCTATAGGGGATCATTCTATAGGGGATCATTCTATAGGGGATCATTCTATAGGGGATCATTCTATAGGGGATCATTCTATAGCATCTTTCATTCTGATGACAATTGCCCTCAAGGGAGTACCCCAACTTGGAGGGCCTTTTCCTTCGTGGTGCTTGGTTTGGGCTTACCACCAGACAGACCCACAAGAGCCAAAGGGAAGCTTATCGGGGAGGAACCTGTGGGAATGAGTATTCTCCTTACAGAAGGTGACCTGTGGTAGGGCTTATATCCTCTTTATCAGACACCACCCTCACACTGATGCCCAGTGTGGACAAAGCCCTTGCAGACCACACAAGAGGGCAGACTAAGAAGCAGGAAGGCACCCAGGCATTTCTCTTTGTGGATCACCATGTTTACCGGCCAGGGACCATTCACTTCAACCTATGAGACAGATACAAATGTTTGATTCGTTAAGCACTGTTGACTTTATGCAGGGGACATAGTGTTCATGAGATGACTCTCACTCCAAAGATTACAGGTATCTGTAGGCGTTGTTAGATGTTGATTGATTGATGGATGGACACACAAGGAATCCACGACAATACCTCTAGGTCAAGTGTCCGGGCTGAGAAGCCTGGGGTAGACTAACCTGCCAGGCCTCTGGTGGATGTTGCCTAACTTGGGAACGGGTTATATCCACACACAAGCCCACTGCTCAGACCTGTCAGGAACAGGAAAGAGGTGTGAATGTTTGAGCACGATGGTCTTGGGATGTTATACTGAGAACCCAGCTGTCCTCTGACTAGGTGTCCTTGGACTCAGTGGTGAGGGACAGAGGTCCTGCCCTCCTCACCAAGAACATGAGGGCAAATGGGCTTTGTTGACAGACATACTGAGGCTGGGTGACTTGTAGTTTTGAGATAGGCTGTGCTTCGTTAGAAATCACCCGGTCATCAGTGAGGCATCCGTGAGGCACAGAGACATTTACTCCAGTTACTTATTCTTCCTACATCTGCCTTCCAATCAGGAAGTTCATCACCTCCCACCCCCATACACACCACACACACACACACACACACACACACACACACACACACACACACACTGTTCCCTTGGGCAAACACCCTTTAAGAAAGGCCCAGCTCCTTTTGATACAAGTCTGCTCAAATGCCACCCCCTGAGGTTGGTCTGTGTGTTCTCCAGGGATTGGTAAGAGACAGCTATTGGTGGGCCGTCGCCCAGTGTCAGAAAACCCAGGAGATCTTGGGAGAGGTTGGTCTGGCCTACTAGGAATCAGGCTGCTTCGTGTGAAAAGAGAACTCCAGATAAGGTTAGCCTGTTTCCAGTGACCATACGCCTCATTTTCCCTGAGCTGTGGTAGTTTGTATTCTGTGGCCTCTATTTTGTGGTCTGAGGGCCAGCTGTGCCTTTGTCTCCGAACTCTCTGGAGCCTGCAGACCTCTCCCGGGGCAGCTGTGTGCCCAGATCCAGTGACTGGGGGGCAGGGTGGAGGTCACCTGACCGACCAGCCTGAAGCGAAGCAGTAGGCACTATTGACTCGCTGGATGCGGTTGAAGGACATGACCTTCCTGTGGGTCTTTCTTTTGGGAAAGGAAGTCTTTGGAAGTTTGTAGCAACTGAATAAATCTTTGATAAGCGGGGCTCCCCGTTTGGCCGGCTGTGGAGAAATCGCCACATTTCCTCCCATTGTTTCGGCTGATCGAGCTCCAGAGTGTGTCACTTGATAACTCATTTCTGGGGAGCTGTGGCGGAAGTGAAGGCCCAGGGCTGAGAGCTGGAGCCCCTCGGCCTGCAGGCTCACATGCCTGCGTTCCAGCACAGGCCTGCGGCTGCCTGGTTATTCTTGGAAGTTATTTTGATCCGCCGGCCTTGCTGTGGTTCAGGTTTCCGAGCCCAGCTCCAGGGTTGGAGAAGCTGAGGATGCCGCAGTCCATTGTAATAATAGACTTCTGCTCGCCGAGGAGGAGGTGCTCCGAGGTTTCAGAGGCCCATGAGCACTCCATGACGTCCCCAACGTGATCTGTGCCCCCCTACAGCATGTGCATCATCCCAGTATCAGCCGCACGGGATGTGGTCAGGCTGGAGCCAAGCTATACCATGATTGTGGGAGGGTCTCCATCAACCAGAAAACCTGGCAGCTCCAGGGAGCAGAAGTGACTCATGGAGGCCCACAGGAGAGGGGGAGGGAAGGCTCCCCTGAGCCTTAGTGCCATGAAGGATGCTCTCCTCACACAGCTGGGGCAAAGAGGCTGTCAGCCCGGGAAGCCGCAGTTCCTGGGTGGGGAAAGCTGCTCTCTGTACTTCTAGGTACCCACTCGAGCCTCACTTTCAACTTTCAAGTCTGAATAACTCTGCTGTTAGAGTCATGATGTTTACTAGATGGGCATAAATGACCATAGCCCGGTGGCCCGAGGGGCAGAACTATACTGCCTTGCGATGGGCATTCCGGAAGTTGGAGGTCTGAGGTCACGGCTGTCAGGGTGGTTTCCTGCCTAGTCTGAGCAGGGGAATCCGCCATTGTTGACCAGCTCCTGGTGGTCCTCAGCAGGTAGAAACACAACACAGTCCCTGCCTTCATTTCACCCACATTTTCCTTCTTTTAAAGGGACGCAGTCCCAACGGATGGTCATTCTAGGACCCACCCCAACTTAGCTGACCACAGATGCACTCTTCTCTGAGCAGGTCTGTCTCAAGCCACATTCCTAGGTACAAGCCTGGTGGAGACCAGTACTTTTACATGTGTCAAGCAGAAATCAAAGGAGTAATTTGTGTGATTTCTGCCACTCAGACTGCTGCAGTGAATGACTTATTTCACACACTTCTGGAAATGTATCTTAAGATGAAACAGGAGATATATTATATGTATTTGTTACCTGGTTCGTCTGATCTTTGCTTTTCAATTTTACAGATGCTTTCTTATCAATACCTCATCTGTGTCCTTAACAATGACTTTGTTCAAAGAAAAATGGATCCAGGACCATTCCATGCAACTGGTCTATTTCTAGAATGGGGAGAGCAATTCTGGGCCAGATACACTGCGGGACACTCTACCCTTGAAATCTGTCAGTCTTGTGACATTACTTCCCTTGTTCTTGGTCTCTTGTTGCTTGTGAACGGAGGCTCGCAGCTAAGGAGCAACTGCTTCAAAGTTAACCCTGCTGGCACACCTAAGAGTCGGGTGCTGGGACATTTGCTTCAGCCATGTCAAGTCCTCCGTAAGCCCTGAGGTTCCTACCTAGCCTGGATGTGGGAGCTCACGCTGGAGACAATCCCTTGCCACACTGAGGTTCTTCTGCTGTGAAAGTTTCTGATAGCTGAGGGGGAACTTGCCCTTCCTGGTGGCAGCTGGTGTGGGAGAGGAAGTAAGTGGGGTCAGCTGAGACTGCCTGAGATTGCATGGTTTCAAGACGCTCAGTTCTAAGAAGTCCTACGCTTGCATTCCCAACACTCCTGGCCTGCTGACGTGACGTGATGGGCACATGCGCTCTACCACACTTATGCCTCCAAGCTCTGGTTCCTGAGTCTCAGACTCTCAGACGCTGGGTGAGCTGTGCTCGCTGCCTGACAAGGAAGAACAGCGCTGTCTCATCTAGTGTGTGTGTGTGTGTGTGTGTGTGTGTGTGTGTGTGTGCACTCATTCAAGAGTGTGTGCATATGTGTATGTGCACACATGTGCATGTCTGTGTATGTGTGTGTATGTGTACTTATTCAAGAGTGTGTGCATATGTGTATGTGCAGGCATGTGCATGTCTGTGTGCATGTGTGTGTGTGTGTGTCTATGCATGTGCGTATGTGTGTGGGTGCACCTGTGTCACACACATAGAGGACAGAGGCTCACATCAAGTGTCTTTCTCAATTCCTCTCCACTTTATTTTCTGTGTCAGGGTCTCTCATTGGAGCTGGAGCCCACTGATGTAGCGAGACAATGGTCCCCAGAGCTCTTCCCATCTCTGTCCTACTGCTGTTTCAGAAGTGTGCTATTGCTTTTGGTTCCCTGGAGGTGCTGGGAACCAAACTCGGGTCCCTGTGCTTATGTGGCACATTAGTGACAGAGCTGTTTCCTAGGTGCGTTTGATTGTTAAAAACCACATGCATATTCTTATATAATTCATCCATCCAGCTCCAGAATGCTCCCATAATCTCCCCCGTGACCCTTCCCCCACCCCTGCATCCTGATGCTTCTCCCCAGCCAATCACTGCCCAACCACAGTTCCTGGATAGAGCAGGGACTTTGTTCTTTGCTTTCTTCCCTCTCTCCTCCCTCCTTCCGTCTCCTCTCCCTTCACTTCTTCATTTCATTTCTTTAGACAGAGTTTCACTCTAGAAGCTGGGCTGTCCTCAAACCTCTGACTCTCCTGCTTCGGTCTCCCATGTGTTAGAACCACCACCCTGGCCTCCTGGATGTGGTTTCTCTCCATAGATTAGTCTGTCTCTCCCAGAACTGAGTGAGGTTGGAATGAGCTGCATGCTCTCCCCTGCTCGGTACTGTTTTGGGGTTCCCCTAGGGTGAGCCCCACAGTTCTTGGTGGGATGAAGCCAGCTGAGCTGCTTGGCCCTGTCATCCCCATAGGCTACTGGGTGAGTCTTGTCAGGCAGAGTGGGTGGTGAGGTTCTTCTGAGAGGTGGCTGCAGTGACCCCTAAGATGACTCAGAGCATCAGGGAGTGGAGAAAGGGCAGCACAGACCCGCTGTCTAGTGAGCCAGCCTTACAGGTGGGTGGGAAGAAGCAGGTTTGAGTGGCTGTGGCTAAGAATGGGGAAAGCTTTGCACCCACGCCCATCTTAGTAGAAGTTCCTTGGAGGCAGCTCAGACGGTTTGCAAGCGATGTGTACCGAGCCAGGAATAGCTTTATGGCAGCTCACGCACGGCCTGGCTCTACATAGCCTAGCACCTGCGCTCCCGAGCCTGCCCTGGCGGTGACTGAGAATCAGAGAACTCCCATGCTGTTTTCATCATGGTGCCGTTTGTCCTTCTCTGGGCCCTCCCGCCCAGTCCTCTGACATGTCCCTTCTTTAACGGCCACTCATCTTGATGGGAGGGATGGCCTATTTTCCATGGACCTGTAAGGTGTCCAGGAACTGTACTGGGCATCTTTGGTGTATACTAAAGAGAAAGGAAGGAGAAGAGAGTACGAGTACAAAGGCCAGAGAACTCAGCGGCTGAGGAGGGGCAGGAGGTAGGGCCTTGGCTTCTCCCCACCTCCTCCAGGGTGCATGAGAAACTGAGGCCTGCCGTCCACTCTCCCATGCTATCCCTAAGTGCAGTGTTGGAGCACACTCGGTTAGGAACATAACTCATGAGCACAGGAAGGGGTGCTCTTTGGAACCCTTTGTGCCAGGTGTGTGTCACACAGTGTGTGTCACACAGTGTATGTCACACAGTGTGTGTCACACAGTGTAGTGTGTCTGTGCCTGGAAGTTGCATTCGGCTGCTTGCCTCACTCCCAATCACACATCTTTAGTATGATGGGACGCCATGGGGTCCGTCCCAAAGCCACAGTCCCAGCCTTTTAAGTGTGTGTGTGTGTGTGTATGTGTGTGTGTGTGTGTGTGAGAGAGAGAGAGAGAGAGAGACAAAGATACACACACACAGAGAGACAGAGACACACAGAGAGAGACAGAGACAGAGAGACAGAGACAGAGACAGAGAGACAGAGACACAGAGACACACAGAGACAGAGATAGAGACAGAGAGACAGAGACACACAGAGACAGAGATAGAGACACTCACAGAGAGAGAGAGAGAGAGAGAGAGAGAGAGAGAGAGAGAGAGGATATGAAACACAAGAAGAAGGGAGCACTGAGGAAGAGAGCCCAGTGTGAGTTCTGCTTGAGAGGTCGCCAGGGACAGAGCCTGGCTGCTGGGGTATGCAGAGAGCAGGCCAGCAAGGATTAGAGGAAGAACAGTCTCATGGAGGAGAAGGTCCAGGAAGACAAAGGCGAGCCCCTGTGCAGTGTGACTGCCATGGTAAGCGTCCTTCCAGCCAAAAGGGGCTGTGGGAAAGCCGTGGCGGCCCAGCCCCTGTCAGTTCTGGTGAAAGCAGCCCTTGGCAGTGGTGTCCCGGGAACTCCAGGGGGCTGCAGCCTGGCACACGGAGCTCCTCACCCTGGCCACACTTGGGCACTGTGAGTTCCCAGGCCCCAGCAAACAACCTTGGGCAGAGTCCCACTTCCTCTCTGAGAAAAGCCTTGGCGAAGGGAGTAGGGAGGGACCGTGCATCTCTAAGGGATGGACTCCCTCAAGAGTGCCCCAGATTAAGGTCATTCTGGCTGTGTTTGCTCCTTTCCAAGGGACCTCGGAGGGAAACAGGAAAGAAATGACCATTATTCTCCGGGCTCTTGCTAACATGGGTTCAATGACAGAATTCTGTTGTTTGGAGGGGACTTGCAGAAGCTATAACCCCAATACTTCATTTTACGAAAGAGAAACAGAGCTTAAGGCCCCTGGCCCAGATCTCCTGGCTGTGTGGTATCTAGATTCTAGTTCAGGATGAGTCTCCCAAGCCCAGGGGAGGAAAAGTACTCAGGGATGGGATCCAGGAAAACTCAGAATCAAGAGAGAGCTCTCTTGGGGGACTTATTAATTAAGAGCACGTGTTCTTGTAGAGGACTGAGTTTCAAACACCTACATGGTGGCTCAGAATCATCTATTACTCCAGTCCCAGTGGGTTCAATGCCTTCTTCTGACCTCTGCAGGCATCAGGCACATACATGTGCACAGACACACATATGTGCAAAGTACCCATACATATATAATAAAAATAACTATAAAAATAAAATAAAAACAGAGTGCTCTCTTGGTCTGAACCCCACGAACAAAGGCTGCTATAGTCAGTTTTGGGGTGGTAGTGAGGGATGAAGTCATTGTGACACCCGATACCAAGAAATGACAAATGACTGAGACAGACAATGGATGCGCTGATGACCTTATCCCAACCCATCCTGAGCTGTCACAAGATTACCACATATCGGTGTGTGTGTGTGTGTGTGTGTGTGTGTGTGTGTGTGTGTGTGTGTGTGTGTATGTGAAGGTACAGAGAAGAAATGCAGGATGCTTTGAGCAGAATGGGAGGACCCGACATCTTTTGTCACCTTCTGGCCTAAGGCCTGTTAAACTAACTGCAATTCCTAGTCTAGCCATTTCTGGTAGCAGAGACTGTCCCGTGCAGACTCCCAGCATGTCAGAGAATAAAGGGACTTTGGGGGTCTGTTGGCTAACTTCCTGTCTAGTGTGGGAACTCCTGAGGATCTGTGACTTTTCTAGAAGCTTCTGAAGAGAGAGAGAGAGAGAGAGAGAGAGAGAGAGAGAGAGAGAGAGAGAGAGAGAGAGAGAGAGAGAGAAACCTCTGCACCCTGGGCTGCCGTTCAGCTTGGGGGCTGAGCAGAAATGTCACCCTGAATCTTGAATGTTCATCAGACCTGTGGTTCCTGGTGGGATGTCATTCTGAGGAGCGTGCAGAGCTGGGCCCTGCATCCATCGCCTTCTCTGGAAGTGCCGAGGCCCTATGCCTGGTGGTGGGAGGGAGCCTGGGTAGGCTTCAATGGTTTGACAGGCACATGGCCTTGGGCAAATGGTTTCATTTTTGTGAGCATCCCCTCAGCTATAAAACAAAGCAAGGCCCCACTCCAGGGGTAGGAACAACACTCACAAGTGTCCCAAAGCGCCTGGAGCCTCCTGTTTGACCCACTGTTACCTACCCAGCCTTTCACTCCTGTACCCCGAGGCTCTCCTTGACCTACTTCTTGGATCTTCACTCAACCCAGGCAGCCACATGGGCAGTGTTCTATCTGAGCAGCAGAAAGCAGGAGAGTATAGAGCAGAGCCTGGTGCCGAGCAGGTGAAGCAGTAATGCTTGGTTCTGGGTGAGGAGGGATTTGCCAGCCAGCGTGGACCAGTCAGCTGTCCCACCTTTCTCCTACTTGGTAGCCACAACTCTGGATAAGCATTTCTGGTAAAGACGACACTCACAGGCCTGGCTATGGTGACCTTGCTGCCACATTCCTCTCTGCTGTGGACAGATAGCATGCTCAAGAGCCCTGACTACAGCCATCAGTGTTAGCTAGCAGATGCCCCGGGGTAGGAGGGCGGAGCTGGAGTGATGGCTCGGTGGGTGCGGTGCTTGTGGGGCAAGTGTGAGAGCCTGAGGTCGGACCAGGTAAAAGGTTGACTGGAAAGGGGATGTAAAGGTGGCTGCTTGTGAACCAGAGGAGGCTGCACCTCTCTGGAGGTGAGCAGAGCCGAGGGTCTCACCAATAACCACCAATAAAACGCCGAGGAGCAAACCGTAAAGTGATGGAAGCTATGTTTGCTAGGGCTAAAAATAGACATTCCCTGGCGTTCTGTAGTAACACCCAAATCACTTCACGGCTGTGTAATGTGGAAAAAAAATATTTCTCATGCCTTGGTCTTCTCAGCCGTAAACAAGCAGGGCTTGCCATCCGTGGCCAGCATCATAACGTTTGGAGCAAAGATCTCAGCCCAGCGCCAGTCAGCCATTCGAACCCACCCAGGGCCGTTCTGATGGCAATGCGTTCTAAGAGGAGTCTGTAATTTCGGGGAGAGGATCGTATTTTGTTGTATTTGCTCCTGTTTATATTACGTTTTTACCGTTTACATACATACTATTCTGTCATACGTTCTGAACGCCGTCTACTGAGAGAGAAAACGTGAGTCATGATTTAAGTGACTTTCACAGAACACTGTCTTCTTCACGCTTTCTTTGTACTCCTAGCATGGGAAAATGGGGGTGGGGTAGCGGCTGGGGGATTGTACTGGAACTTTGTTGTTGTCCAGTGTGGATGCAGAAGAGCTATGGTTAAACCTGATGTGGCCCGACCCTCACCAAGTGGTTTGCCCATCACCTCACACCTGGCTCCCAGACTTTTTTCTATTGGATTTTTAGCTCTAATCCAAGCTGTTTGAATCTGCCTGCACACCCACTGTACCGCTGTCCCTTTAACTGTAGCCTACAAGCAATCGGCGACACCCCCCCGTACCCCAAGATCTCTCTACTTGTTTTAAGTCCCTGATGCGAATTGGTTCTTGGATTCAGATTTTTAACTCCCCTCTGGACCAACACTGCAGTCTTGCTGTGGTGTGCTCACAATCCCCCATTTGTCTATTCTTGCCTAGATGTTAGGTTACCCTCAGGGGCTCTACCACAGCCATAGGAACAGGAAGCTTCTGAGGCACACAGCCTCCATGAAGCTGTGTGGTAGTTTCTATGGCTGCCAGGGAGGCCTACTGCAGTCGATGCACTTGAGTTTCTCTGTAGATTCCCATAGATATTTTATAGAGGCTTAGCCTGGTTGGGGCTCCTTAACTTCATTTGTGAGACTCGGTGGTATATGCTAGGTAGGTGGCCTTGGTAGTACTGGGGATTCTAGTCACCATTTAAGCCTTGTTCTGTGTTTCTCCACTGAAGCATTTTAGTCCGTTTGGTTGTTAAGCTACGAATGTAGTCTCCTTCTCTCTCTCTCTCTCTCTCTCTCTCTCTCTCTCTCTCTCTCTCTCTCTCGTGAGAGAGAGAGAAGGGGGTAGGGGGACAGAGGGGGATGGAGAGCGAGGGAGGGGGAAGAGAGAGAATGCACAAAGGTTCATCACACAACATGAGTAGGGCAAAGATTGTCATGCCCAGAATATTTTCCAGTGGGCTCTCTCTAAACCGAAAACAGTCTTTTAATGTGAGGAATTCCTAGGAGGGCTATGAAAACCCTCGTCTTGTGACATAGCACCCCTCTGGAATGGCGCCTACTGAAAGGTTATTAAATTTTTACCTTTTCGTCAATAAAGTTCTTTATGGGACATTTTTTTTTCTGGCTGCATTTTAATGCAATGTCCCCTGCCCCAGATGGATGAGGGAGGAGACAGAAAGGCCATTTAAAACCCTGGTCTTAGAATGGCCCTATTATGCTTCTCCCTGGATCTAGTGCCACGTGGGCTCTGCTCTGTGCGGATACAGTTTTAGCTGTGGGTAGCTGTCAGGAACGGGAGAGAGATTGTAGCCTGTGGCATGGGGAGGAACATAGAGACCTCTCCTTCAGGGAGTGTGAATGTCTGCTGAGCAGAGTCCTGCGAGGTCTCCTTTTAACTGATCTGAAATCTTTGAATTCTGAATATTTCCTAGAAATTTCCCTTTCTGAATTTAAGGACCTGATTCACTTTTTTAAGGGTTCAAATATAAAGGTGACAGTGGCAGTGAGTCCCTGGGAATGCTTGTACATCCTTCTTTGTCTTGACACTTGCAGCAAAGATGACTGGGTTCGCTGTTGGCCTTGGTGCTGACTACTTTAAATTATGATTTTCTTTACCCTCTGGAGTGAGGACAACACAGTTCTCTTCCATTTCAATCTCTAAAGTTACACACGTGCACAGAATCTCCCAGGTCCACTGGCCCTGCAAGGGCATATTGATGGCACTCTGCTGTCCCCAGATTGAACCTGTTGCTTAGTGGAGACCTCGGGGGAGTGGCTGGGCCAGCTCATGGCATCAATAGAGAACTTGGCTTGAAGGTCACTGAACTTCATTCAGTTTACCAGGACCTTCTAAAGGACTAGGGATTGACATCTTGGTGAAAGTCTGGGTTTGGGACAGTGGCCCAGAAACCCTAGGGTACATCACAGTCATGAGGAAGATTGACAGGCTCTGTGTCGAGGCTGAGACTCAGAAGTCCCAGCCGGAGTCAGAGGATTCGAATTCCACCCAAGCTCCCAGGTTTTCATGCCTTTACTGGGACTGGGGAGCACACTCTGATTGGTGGTCTATTCTAGAGTCTGCTGGGCCAAGTCTGAGCGTCAAAGGTGTTAGGGCAAGGGTGCCTTCTGTTTGGTTGCTATGGGGATATGGATTGAAATATCTGAGTCTGTTCTCCCTAAGAGGAACATGTCTATGACTGTGGCCTATTGAGGCGACTGTGTCCTGGTTGCCGCAGGCTTCCTACAGAGGAATCTGTACCGTTCCCCACAGGCAAGGTACACCCATCTGTGTGACGCTTATGTCCCACACAGGCTGTCTTCCTTGAAGGGCCCGGTGGGCCTGGGAGATTCTGTGCGTGTGTGTGTAACTTTAGAGATCAAAATGCTTCCCTCTGAGGGTGTGATGCATGCCTCCACGTGGCAGAAGTGCCAGGTTGTCCTTGCCAGTCACTTCTTAGGGACTCTGACAGTAGTTCCACAAGTCTCCATCTATGAGGTAGGGATTTCATAGAGTGACAAATGTCCTCTGAGTCGGAAGGGCAGGGTGAAGCGACCTTTGTGGCCCAGAGAAGACGCACCGGCTTGACCACGGACTTTCGGCGTTGTTTTGGAGGTGCCTTTAGTCATTTGTCCAGCGAATGCCACGGGAAGAATGGGCTGTGTGTAGGTGTGCGGGTGAATAACCACGGAAATGCGCAGCCCTGGGCAGACCTTCCCGCTGCCGTGGTCGGACGCTTCTTGTTGCTCTGTGAGAACAGCAGATGGGTGGGCTGAGTGGGGGCACAGGGGCCCACGTAGGGAAGGGACATTTAGGTGAGACCAGAAAATGGCTAAGGAAAGAGAAAGCACACACTTGGCCAGGGCATTTGCAAGGGAGCTGGAGGCCCTGCTGAGCCCTTAAATAAGGGCCCTTTGTGTGTGCTTGTTAGGAAAACATGCAAGGCAGGTGCTATCGGGGACATTTTGGACTAGTGGCTATCATTTTTAGAGACTTTACATAATTGGCTGAAAGACAGGCGGTGTCTGCGTGGAAGACAGAGACTGCATAGCCAGAAACCATGGAGCTCCCCAAACAAGCCTGGCCTAGCCATCGGCCCATGTCTCTTGTTGCTTTGCTTAAGTAAGAGGGATAGCTGGGTGAGGTGTTCCAATCCATCCAACACAGAAACAAGTTGGAAACAGACCACCTAACCCCTTTCTCAACAATATAATAATACCACCACACACACTGAAAGGAGCCCATTGTCCTTCTTAGGGATCTAATGCCCAGCAACAGATCTGTCTCTCTCTTTCTCTCCCCCCACCCCCCGTCCCCATCGCTCCCCAGCCCTGTGTGTGTGTGTGTGTGTGTGTGTGTGTGTGTGATTATGTGTCTGCCTCACTCTTCATCTGTCTCTACACACACCTGTCTGTCTGTCTGTCTCTGCTGGAGAATGAAACCCAATGCCCCACATGCTAGGCCTTTCACTTTGATTTCCTTGGAAACTCTTCAGACCTTAGATGTCAGTCTTGGGGTATGGTGAGAGGAAGCAGGCCATTCTTAATTCTGTACCAGTGAAGCAACACAAAAATGTGGCTTAGTCTGGTTTTGCTTTTGTAATCTCTAGACAATCAAGTGCTGCCTTTATCATTAGTTTGGCTCTTTGGAAAACATCTCACTGGGAGGTGGCTTCCACGACTGGGTAGGGGGCACCCGTATTGTCTGAGAGATGTTCTAGTGCGTGCTGCCCTGTTGGGGCAAAGGGAGTTATTCTTCATATTCTGCTTGTCTTCCAACCGAAGGTTCAGTGAACATACAACGCTTGCATGTGTGGAGGTCACCTCTGGTGTGGGTCACTGTCTGCAGATGGGCCGATCTGCACTTCACAGTGGAGGGCACAAGGGGCTCAGACAGGTTAAGGAATTTGCCCAGGGCAGCACAGCTAATGAGTAACAGAGCTGGTGGTCAAGGCTGATGCTTTATTTCCAAGCCAAAATTGGGGCTCCCAGCCAGTCTTCCTGCTTGAAATCAGGTGATTTTCACACGTGTGGCAGAGTGAGAGGGTGGACCCTGCAGCAGCCATTCCAGGCTAGCATCTCAACTTTGGGGTCTCCTTATATTACCAATGCCAGGGCTGCAGCTGTGCCTTCCAAATGCCATCCCTACCAATACCTTTGTCCTCTTTCTCTACCCTGAGTGAGCTCCTGAAGGCAGGTGGTGGTGCCCCAGTGCTAGACTCTGTGTACCTTGCCCATCCAATGGAATGATTAATGAACTAACGCTTTGCAGGATCGGGCCTTTAATTTTGGAAACAGAAAACCTTAAATAATTAGTGTTGATGATGAGGCCAGAGGGCAGACAGGGAGAGGGGGAGCACACAGCCTCTCCTCACTTTTATGCAGAAATTGCATTTTGCTTCAGAAGCGGGACACTTGAGTTTAGGCATTTCTGGGTGGCTAAGTCATTTCTCAGTGTGCGGCTCTCATTGCTTCTGCTTTGTGACGTTTTCTGGGCTGAGGTTCAGATGCCCGGAGCTTCCTGCCTGGCATGTCTGAGCAGTCATGGTCCAAGGCTGAACGCCTTAGGTTTTGTCTTTGCTTTGCATCTTTTTCTTTCTCTGCTGAATGAGAAAGTGTACATCCTTTGTCTTTTCTGTATGTAATAAAATTCCGAAATCATGTCGGACCTATGCTCTCATGGAAGAGTGAGGCCACAGCACCTAGGAGGAAGCAGGGGTCGAGGGAGCCTCCCTAGGGCCAACATCGATCCTTTGCAAGGGTCATGAGGAAGCACACAGCCATGTTCAGGGATGATGAGAAGCCCTGGAGTAACTGCTGGGCAACGTTTTGTCAACCGCGCGCCTAGCGCGAGGATGCCCTGACTTGTACAGTGCCATCCTCACAATGGTGGAGCGAGGATTCCAGCCAGCTCTCTCCTTAGAACTAAGTGTATTGCAAACCTAACACTTCACACCTTAACCCTGGCTCCAGCCCCTCCCCAGACTTCTCATCTGCAGCCAGATACGAACTGCAAAGGCCCTGAAGCCCGGATCACTAGTTGATCAGAAACATTAGTTATGGTTATAGTTTAGCATATAATGGACTGCAAAATTTTGCTGCTGTAATTGGGGGTATACATTTGACGGTTTTATCGAATGTCAGAGCGTATTCTTCCACACAGCTGCTGGAGAGACACCCCTGGTGAGACACCCCTGGAGTGATGCTTCTCTTCCAGGACAAACACCTATTAAGCACTCAGCACACACTCTTCCTTACAGCCCATGACAGGACCCTCGGGGCAGGCAGACAGAGCACAGCAAATGGTGAATTGCATATGAGAATTATAGTTTTATTGTCTATACAACTGAAGGTTTAACTCGAACTCCTGCCTCCATCTGAGCTGGATAAAGAAGCAATTCTCTTCATGGAAAAAAAAATAAGCACAGTACACTATTGTAATCTAAGAAACAGGCACTATTTATGTATCGGAAAGCCTTGCTCTCAATGGGGCTAACAGTCTTTTGGCCCAGAAACTACTATGTTTGCAGCTGTAGAAAGAGAGCTGTAGAAGTCACAAATAATGAGATGCTAGGGCATTGGGGACAGATGGTTGTGATACCGAGGGAGGCTCCCTCTTGCAGTTGCCTGGTCAGTTCAGCAAGCACGACTCATAGGTGGGCACCATGTATTTGATGTTGATGAAGGCGTCCTCCCCTCCATAGCGCTCGAAGGCTTCCAGGGTCTCCTGGATCAGGTCACCAATGTTCTCCCTCTTCTGCTGGCTGTAGTCGATGCCATCCCCGGAGTTCACTGGTTCAGGTAAATAAACAAAGAGGCAATTATTTCCATGCAGTGTCCCCGGAGTCCCACCCCACAGGTCAGGCATTTTCCCAGCGCCTGTTTGGAGACACTGACAGGTAACACTTTGACGTTAGCTGACATTTAAGGCTGATGGCAACTCCACAAAAATACCAAATTGCATATGATGGTGACACCATGCCTGAGATCCTAGCATCGCCAAGCTGAGGTGACACTATGAGTTTGAGGCCAGCCTGGGCTACATAAGAGCCCATCTTCTTTAAAAGGCCAACCAACCAACAGACCAGCCCATTAAACAAATGAAGAGAATAACAAAACTCAAATCCAGGGCAGAGCTGGTGAAAATTAATCTAAGATATACAAGTGTGAAGGAAGGCTTTTTGTTCAGAGCACAAGCACAGCAGAGGAATGGTGTGTTGGTTAGACCATGCAGATAGCCCCATGTAGCTCACAAGAGGCAGGCTGGAGAAGGACGGGGTCAGCTTAGAGCTGTGGCCCATGTCTTTGCAGCTTTGTGTACCTGGTGAGTCTTTTTCTTGAGGGTTGGGGACCACAGGGGGCTGCAGTCATTCCCAGGACTTTGCTGTGGTTGCCACTGAGTGACATAGACATTTGACGGCCCCTCTTAGGGTCATGGCATGCCAGGGCGCTATCGTTGCCAGTTCTGGAGCTTGCAAGTCCAGGGAGGACCTACTGCGGTTAACCCATCCTTCTGCAGCCTGCATTTGACCACTGTGCCTGCCTTGCTGGCCCATGAAGGACTTGAGTCCTAGATGGCCTTGGCAGATCTTACAAACCTTCAGGTCTCCCACTCTGAAAATTCAGGCTGCAGCTACTCGGAAAAAAGGTTCCTGGCAGTACCTAGACCGTGAGACATCTGAGGAACCCCAGTTCTGACAGAGAGGCACTCCCTGTGCACACTCCAGACTCCACCATTATCATGGTTTCTGCCTACAGAGTCATTAAAACTCTTTGCTACATCCACAGATTTCAGAGGGCTTTAGTGTCCCTGTCCCCAGAAGGGGAGACACCATTGCATTTAGAGAAGTTGCTCACATTGCCTGGTGACACAGGAGAGGACAACAAAGTTGGGCTTCTAGGAGACAGAGGGATAAAGGGGTGAGCGGGGGCCAGAGGGTGCACAGGGCCAGGGAGCACGGCACATCCTGAAGGCATTCACCTCATAGAGGAATGGTTTACTTTGCTCATACCTCAGGGACTGCCTTCAAATGGTTACCCCACTTGATGTGAAAAGAGTGGAGACTGAGTTGGTATTCCAGACTCCCGATCCCCAGTTATTCAGGGACCTTTCAAAAGGATCAGGAACAGTTCAGACCAGAGCAAAGATACCAATTAGGACCTCACACAGCACAGACAGGGACCACTTTCAGCTGATGTTTTCCCCAAAACTTCTTAGAGAAATAGGACTGTCTGAGATAATACAGAAATAATGAACTGTCATTCGGACCAGTTTGTTTGGTAAGAGTGAAGGCAGGTAGAAATACAGCAAAGTTGCAAAAAAACGGAGTCTTAAAACTGTGGCACATAACAATTTATTCTGTAAGGTGAACTTACAAAGACGTACAAGACTGTAATCAGGGGACTTTTCTCCCCATGGTGCATACTTTGTGTAATGGATTTCAGTCCATTTAAAGTTTGACTCACCGAGTGGCTGGCTATTCAAAATGTCAAACACAGGGGACACATCCATGAACATTGGTCAAAACTGTACTTATCATGTGGAGAGAATATCACCAAGAGAGAAGCAGAGTAAAGACTCTAGTCATATTTTTGAAAAAAGCATTAATATCAACAAGAAAATAAACCACAGGTAAACCCGTGTTTAAGCAATCAGACTACCATCATCATCTTCATCATTAAAGACTGGCATGGTCCACCCTCAGAAGAGGGGACTGTTAGGAGAGAATGTGAGAACTCTGCCCATAGGAGAGGGTCCTCGAGTTGAAACTGTGAGCTGCCTGGGTTTGGCAGGGGTGGGTGTGACTATGGTTTGATGGAGGTGTGAGGGAAAAATGGTCAGAAACAAAGAAGAGGGCCAGGAAGTCAGGTAACAACAGAGTCAGGCCAAGCTACAGGAGAGCGGATGCTGTGAGCTAATGTTGATGGCTAAGTGTCCTTCTTAGCAATGAGGCCAGTATCCCAGGAGGCCACCGGGAGTGAAAAGTGTCCCAGGAGGTCTTGGGCTAATCTCTGTGTCTGACTTCTCCCAAAGGACATTCCTTGTAAGTACCAGCCCGCGATTTTTCCTACAGTTAGTGATCTTCCTCGGAGTTAGGGAGAAATAGGCAGGCTCTGTTTGCCTCAGGCAGGCTCTGTTTGCCTCGGACAGTCGAACCTGAGGCACTCCCTGCCCCACAGGTACCTGGAAAATCAAATCGGTGATGCTGGGCCGTGACAGCCTCCATACGGCTCCTTTTAGACAAAGATTCATGTATTAATCGCTGGTAAATAGCGCCTTTTGTTGTGCCCGAAAGGTCAAAGACTGAATGGGTCACAGGACAGGCACATTTTCCCACTGTGGCTGAGGGGGTTTGGGAAGCCTGCACAATGGAGAACTTAGCACACCCTGGGCTTCACCCCCTTCCAGAACGCAGCAGCGACAAGCAGCACTTTATTCCACGTTCTTGCTTTTTAAAAAATATTTAGCTGTGGGAGAAGGCTCTGTGGCTTTGTTTGTTTCTAACTGTACCAACCCCAACGATGAAACAACAGAGCAGAATAGAAGTCGCTTGTTCGGAAGGGAGTTGGAGTCGCACTGCTCTGTGGTTGCAGAGTGTGCGTCATGGGGGCAGACAGAGACAGAGAAACTGAACGAAAACCGAGAGCCCGCGCCTTGCTTTGCATGTCCTGATGATGTCGGGGCAGGCTAATGTCAAGCTGCGGCTGACAGGCAGGTGGAGGTGTGATCTCCATCTTGAAACATGCACTTTTCTCCGTATCTTGAGAAGCAGGAGTCGAGGTGACTCGAGCTCCCTGCTTTAAATGCAGACAATGCCACTGGGGGCAAATGTGTTTGTGAGAACAGGACACTTAAAATAACAGCAGTGTCAACCAGGTGCTTATTTACAATTGTCAGCTCTGATTAGGAGCTGATATTACTATTTAGGAAGTGGGGAGCCTACGTTCAGAAGGGTAGGGCAAGACACTCATGATGGAAAAGATACATTTTATTTATAATCACGTGAGTGGGGCTTATGTGGCGGGTGCAAGGCAGGTTTGTGCCCCATAAGAATGACATCCAAACAGCTGAAGGAGAGAGAGGGGCTGTTTTCAGAGATGCTGGCATGCAGGAGACAGGCAATGGCCTGACCTCCCAGACACAGTTCCCAGCTCCAACTTATTTAAACTCCATTTAGCACTTTGGACGTCAAATCTTCTCTGATTATCTGAGAAACCTGCTTCAGCATTAAACCCATTCAAACTCCTCTCCTGTCTAATCCCTTTGAAACGGCTCCGACCCGTATGCTACTTCTTGGCCTTTTTCAGGTCACGGCAAGACGTGTATACTTCCTGTCCGCCCTCCGATGGCATCTTCCTAGTGCAGAGGCTCAGCTCATGCCCGTCACTAGGGCCCATGGCAAAGGGCAGTTACATAAGACACATTTACGTTTCACACAGATATCTGCTGCTTGGTGGACACTGGCCAACAGCAGACAGAGATCATGTAGAATTTTGATAAAACATCCCTACTAGGGTTTCGATTTCTAGACTGTTGAAGCCCAGTTTCTCTTTTATTTAGTGACTACTGTTACAGAAAGGGAGGAGCACAATCAGAGGCGAGAGGCGCGAAGCAGAAAGCCAGGCCAGTGTAGCTGGAGCAGCCAGGCACTTCTTCTAAGCCAGGTTTGGGACTGGCTTTGAAGCTGTGCTCCTTGGCACTGAGCCCACCCTTGGCCTTGGTGGGATCTGCAGCTACTGTTGCAGGGTGTTCTTTGTGCACAGGGAAAGCTCTGGGGGGCCCTGCAGGATGAAGGGGCGAGTGAATACATTGGGGTCCTTGCCTCTGGGGGAGCTTGCCAGCTGGGGAAGGAACTCTCTTAGGTCACTTTTCACACAGAGCAAATGATCACCAGCACCCACGGGAACACACGTGGCTTCCGAAGCGAGCCTTACAGTCTCCTTTTGCTGCCCACTGGACATGAGCCTGGAGAGAACTCTGGCCCACTTCTTTAAGCTGGGTACCCAAAGGACCCTTAGGTAAGAGACAGGAAGAGCAATCGAGAGGATGTGGATGGTCACCTGGCTCAGAGAACATTCCACGCAGATTTGGGTTTCTCTGTTTTGGATGCTGTTTTCAGTAATACTTTTTAACGGTAAACGGAAAGACAGTCCGGGAGCAGTCACGGCTACTGTTACTTGGAAATAAGAGCCTTATTTAAATCACAACAAATAGACAGAAAACAAATAAATGCCGGCTTCAGGTCCTTCCCTGACACAGCAAAGGATGAACTGCTGTCTCTTCCTGACGCTGACTAATAAAAGGGTCCATTTTAGGAAAGAGGAATCTGTTAATTCTGACACATCATGGCCCCAGGCTGCAGTGGCCTGGCCCTCAGGACTGACCAGGACGGGCTCACAGATGGGGGCAATGTCACCATGAGGATGACAAGTAGGTGCCTGCCCCACCTCCACCTCTCAGCCTCACAATGGCCAAATGGTTTGGGCAACGCCTCAAACGCTCTGTCAGGGCCAGGAGAGATGAGGGGTGAGGGATTGTGAGACGGCTCACACGAGCCACCAACCCCCTGATGACATGAGATCTATAGGACTGAAAGCGAGAACTGACTTCCACAATCTGTCCTCTGACCTCCATATGCGCATGGTGTGACTTTACCTTGACACGTCCCAAAACCAAAACTGAAAGTTAAAAACTAAATGTAATAAATATGCCAAAAGAAAACAAGAATGGAACACCGGAAGAGGGGGACTCTGAGGATGCCTAGACTTTTGTCCCCGGTCTCTTCTTGCCCAGCTTTCTAACCTCTCCAAGTTCTGGCTTTCTGTAACTCATGGAGCTTAATAAGAAAAGAGATTGGTGTTGCCTTCCAAGTCCCTGACAGGCCTTGAAATACCTGAAGAAGTCAGCAAGTGTGCCAGGGACGCAGAGAGGCGGATGACAGCAGTAGAGCGGGCTTTGAAGTAGAGCGCTGCTGAGCATCGTGGCTTGGTGACCCCTCCATTCCCTCTGTCTTGCTGGTGTGTGGAAAGCAAGCTGTCACAATTAGCCATTTTGCACACAGAGCACTTGAATGTGACCTGAGGACAATCCAGATCGAAGCTTTCCCCAGTGAGGGAGTGTCCATCAATATGAAACAAAGTGCCTTTGGGCACCAAGGCTGTGGGTGCTGGTCTCAGAGGGCAGCCAGGACTCTTGTCCATTGTGGCTGGGTGAGCTTGCTGAAGTGGAATTGAAATACAGCAATAGAGAAAGATAAAATTGTTTCTGGATCAGA